>NW_019268572.1:767402-878762 GCF_002738365.1 Cucurbita moschata
GAGGAGTTTTTTCCTATTCGAACGTTCATCTTATTTACGTTAATAATTCATATTTCTATCCTAATTTAACTTAAATTTGGAAATAGGACGTTATACTGGCCTCAATTGCTTAAATTAAGGTCAAATTCAACTCTGGGAGGTTAAAAACATAGGGATTGATATGAAATTTTGTAACCGGAGCCAAATGATCGCATTTTGAGCTGAGAAGCCGCACCGAGCTGCAGTCGAGCTGAGCTGATGAACCGTGTGAGCTGAAGGAGTCACGCGTTTGCATGTCCAACATGTGTTGCTGTGGCAGAGGAGTCGCGTGTTCGAATGGCATTTTGGGTCGAGGCGCAGGTCGCCGGTCGCAGTTGTGGTGCAGGTTCTAGGCTGCTGAAGGCGCGGGTTTTGGGCCGTTTGTTGTGCGTCAAGGCCAACTTTCAGGTAGATGTTAGACTTGGGCCGTAACCGATTTGGGGCTCGAGGAAATTGGGTTACTGATGGTCAGGTTGTTAGGTATCCGAACCAAATCCGACCCAGATCCACGAACTTCGTCTTCTCCACCCGATTCCCTTGAGTTTACCAACCAATTTTCTATCTCCTCTGAAACGTCGCTCCGACGTTCGTTTCTCAGCGTTTCCCTTTAGTTCTTCGTTGTTTCTCCTTTCTCTTTCCCTCCCACGTTGTATTATGGATGACAAACACCTATAACACCTAGATCTGTGAAGGTCCAAGGCAACCCGAAACCCATTTTCGATTCTGACGATAGGGGACGATGTTAAGGCATGAAACTCATCTCTCGTGTATGAGCAGACGTGTTATATTCTTTCGTTGCTTGAGATGCCCATTTCGACATCGGATTTCCTCTGGCTGGGCTCGCTGGAGTGTTTCCCAATTTCCTTCTCTCTCTTTCTCTCCTTCTCTCTCCCTCTCGTTTCCTCTCTCTATCTTCTTGCAGGTGGTTTCTGGGAAGGCTGAGGACTAGTTTGGCGTTGTTTGACGAGGCATGGGGATCGAGGAGCATGTTTCCAAGAGGGTACTGAGAATTTCATACAAGTTGGCTTCCTCGATATGCTCCATGTCATGGTCCTACATTCTTGACCGTGCGGCGTCGTGATCTATACACGCTCACGACCAGCCTTAAGGGGAATTAAGCCCCATTATATTTTTCGCCCCGGCTTTGTGGCTTCGTCGGACCTTGGGCGAGGTTTGCCTTCGCCAATCGAACATCGCTTGTGCGGAATCCAAGCTTGTTCAACCACACACGCCGCCTGTGCGTGTATGTTCAATCATCTGCGACACATCCGACTTGCCTCTACGCTAGGCCAACTCATTTGGCTCGATCTTGCCTCTGCTCGGGCCAAGGTCTCTCAATACAACGTCGCATCTCATCTTGCCATCTCGATCCCCATCGACAGGGTCCATATGTCTTGACGCCATCCCCAGTCTCGGGATGTCGTCGCTCATCATAACTCGTTCGGTCATGCCATCGAGAATGGGCCCGCGTGTCGTTCATCTCATTGGGACTTCCTGAACATCCATCCATCCATCCGGGTTCTATCGAGGCATAGGCCCTCCCGTGCCCATGCCAAGTCATTTGCGGATACCGTACCGGATAGCGGGTGTATATAGCAACCTCCAACACGCGGGCTAGGACGCAATACCGGCACACTCGTGCCGTCCGGTACTGTCCTTCAAAAACTCATTTCAAAGGAAGTCGCCCCGAGACACTCGTCTCGGCACGCTCGCCCACACTGTGACACACGTATGTGCCACAGGGTAGCTCACTTAGGCCACAGGGCCCAGGGGTGGTGGAGAGCTAACACCATGGTACCCCTATAGTACATTTTGAGCCATTTTCATTCTACCAGGAGTAGACATGATTTTCGTGAGGTGTCATATGGTGTCGTGCATTGTCCGTCCAATGTCCGATTGACACCAAACTTGGCAAGCATTCATATTTCATATGGACAGACTTAACTCTCGAACCGCATGCCCAAATTCCTTCCGAAACCCCGACTTTTGAGGTTAAGGCCCGGGGCCCTACTCAGCCCTTCAACAAGCCTATCTTGTCCTTCATGTCTATGCTGATGTCTCTGTTATGCTTGTGTCTCAACATGTCTTCAATGCCCACTTTGCGTGGTGGTGTGTTGGATGATGCATCGTCCTCCTCGATCGCATCATGGCATTCTTCTACGTTGGCCCGCGTATGGCCGGATGGGCGTCTCTTGAGGGACGCCTCTTTGCTTGTCATGGCATGAGGGTCACAACCTACTCTCTTCATAGTAAGGTTGTGACATTCATTTCAAAGGAAGTCGCCCCGAGACACTCGTCTCGACACGCTCGCCCACACTGTGACACACGTATGTGCCACAGGGTAGCTCACTTAGGCCACAGGGCCCAAGGGTGGTGGAGAGCTTACACCATGGTACCCCTGTAGTACATTTTGAGCCATTTTCATTCTACCAAGAGTAGACATGATTTTCGTGAGGTGTCATACGGTGTCGTGCATTGTCCGTCCAATGTCCGATTGACACCAAACTTGGCGAGCATTCATATTTCATATGGACGGACTTAACTCCCGAACCGCATGCCCAAATTCCTTCCGAGACACTCGTCTCGGCACGCTCACCCACACTGTGACACACGTATGTGCCACAGGGTAGCTCACTTAGGCCACAGGGCCTAGGGGTGGTGGAGAGCTAACACCATGGTACCCCCTATAGTACATTTTGAGCCATTTTCATTCTACCAGGAGTAGACATGATTTTCGTGAGGTGTCATACGGCGTCGTGCATTGTCCGTCCAATGTCTGATTGACACCAAACTTGGCAAGCATTCATATTTCATATGGACAGACTTAACTCCCGAACCGCATGCCCAAATTCCTTCCGAAACCCCGACTTTTGAGGTTAAGGCCCGGGGCCCTACTCGGCCCTTCAACAAGCCTATCTTGTCCTTCATGTCTATGCTGATGTCTCTGTTATGCTTGTGTCTCAACATGTCTTCAATGCCCACTTTGCGTGGTGGTGTGTTGGATGATGCATCGTCCTCCTCGATCGCATCATGGCATTCTTCTACGTTGGCCCGCGTATGGCCGGATGGGCGTCTCTTAAGGGACGCCTCTTTGCTTGTCATGGCGTGAGGGTCACAACCTACTCTCTTCATAGTAAGGTTGTGACATTCATTTCAAAGGAAGTCGCCCCGAGACACTCGTCTCGACACGCTCGCCCACACTGTGACACACGTATGTGCCACAGGGTAGCTCACTTAGGCCACAGGGCCCAAGGGTGGTGGAGAGCTTACACCATGGTACCCCTATAGTACATTTTGAGCCATTTTCATTCTACCAAGAGTAGACATGATTTTCGTGAGGTGTCATACGGTGTCGTGCATTGTCCGTCCAATGTCCGATTGACACCAAACTTGGCGAGCATTCATATTTCATATGGACGGACTTAACTCCCGAACCGCATGCCCAAATTCCTTCCGAAACTCCGACTTTTGAGGTTAAGGCCTGGGGCCCTACCCGGCCCTTCAACAAGCCTATCTTGTCCTTCATGTCTATGCTGATGTCTCTGTTATGCTTGTGTCTCAACATGTCTTCAATGCCCATTTTGCGTGGTGGTGTGTTGGATGATGCATCGTCCTCCTCGATCGCATCATGGCATTCTTCTACGTTGGCCTGCGTATGGCCGGATGGGCGTCTCTTGAGGGACGCCCCTTTGCTTGTCATGGCGTGAGGGTCACAACCTACTCTCTTCATAGTAAGGTTGTGACATTCTCCCCCACTTAACTTAGTCATCGTCCTCGATGACTTACTCGGGTCACAATCATATGCGGATTGTGACACTCCACACCCACATGCATTATTTGCAGCACCTCGCACGCTACCTTTCTCAACTCCTTCTCCTTGTCTTTGTTTATGTCTCGGATTGGAACAAATTACCATAATTCGTCTCCGCCTACGGATTAGGCTGCATTTTTCACAAATTTTCCGAATGGAGACCCTTATTTTCATATTTGTCATTCCTTACTTTAATTCCGAATTCCCTTATTGGAAGAAAATAAGTTTCTTGAAATTTTCAATTTCGAATTGTATCCCTACAAAAAAGAATATTGCAAGTCAAAAGACTACTTCACCTAATCATTCGAATCTTTGTTTCGTAGTCTCTAAAAAAGAATATTGCAAGTCAAAAGACTACTTCACCTAATCATTCGAATCTTTGTTTCGTAGTCTCTAAATTATAATATTGCAAGTCAAAAGACTACTTCACCTAATCATTCGAATCTTTGTTTCGTAGTCTCTAAATTATACTATTGCAAGTCAAAAGACTACTTCACCTAATCATTCGAATCTTTGTTTCGTAGTCTCTAAATTATACACCCTCTGGTTCTGGTTGAATCCTAACACCTTACTCCAATTTTGACTCTATATGACCTAGTATATGTATAAAACTATGTCGAATCCTTCCTTAAACGTAACCTAGAATTGGATCCTTATTATCTAAACAAACCCCAAACATACCATTGGGAAGTGATTCAGTAATTAAATTTGCATAAATCCTTTTTTGTTCTTTCATTCCAGATGAAACCCGTTTCAAAGTATCAATTAATGAAAGGGGAGTGCTATTATAAATCCACCTTTTTTTTTTTTTTACAATATAGGCTGGCAATTTAATTTTCCTGATGAGAGTGTATCCGTATAACAACGAGGAAACTCTATAAAAGGGGATTTTAGCTACTCTGTAACAGACTGGTTCCAAGGACTCCAACTTTGACTACTCCACACCATGTGGGTAATTCCTCTATAAAAGGGGATTTTAGCTGCTCTGTAATAGACGGGTTCCAAGGACTCCAACTTTGACTACCCCACACCATGTGTATACGCAATGTGGGTAATAGACAATGTGTATTACACACACAATCTGTTGGTAATAAAAAATGTGGATACACCACTCTAAAAGACCGAAGGTACCCCACTCCAAAAGCCTGATTCGGTGCTATCTCACCCGTGTTATTCTCATTCTCATCCATGGTAAAGACGATAACTCACCCGAACTGAATTTGAGACCTGGTGTCTCAACGATGTGTGATCCTGTCTCATACCTCCAGCATTTGATCAGAGTAGTAAGGCGGGAAGCCCTCTGTTCCAAACTACCTTATCTAGAGAACGGCGTAATAGAGTCAACGTGGGTCTATCTTTCAACGTTGTCTCTATCTTTGGGTTGATTTCATTAGTTAATTTCAATAAGAATTCAACTAATGCGCCACTACCCAAAACAGGACCGAGCTCTAGATTGAATGATACTCTCGAAAGAGACATAGTTTTCGAGTACTTGTTTGGCTTGTACTCTAAAGGTTCTGATTGTTGAGTAGTGCTCTAAGGGGTAACACTTTTAGTACTTTAGTAGTACTTTTTATGAATGTTGAGTAGTACTCTAAAGGGTAACACTTTTGCTGTGGTACTTTTTTTGCCAACTTGAGAAGGGTGTCCTTCGAAACTGCTTGATAGATGGCGGCAAGAGTCATCCTATCCTTACGCTTCTCAACGTCGTCACCATGCTCAATGGTGTCCAACATCTCTTGTGCATCTTTATCAAAACATGGAGCGTTACACTCCCCTCCTTTCTGCTCTTTATCATTGTCATATCTTTTTCAATGACTTTCTGTGGCGACTGACATTTCTTTTTGGCATCCTAGATCTGACACCAAATGTCAAATATGACCCACGATTGAAATGCACCAAAATAAATAAATAGATAGAGTAGAAAGAACAACTTAAGGAAAGAGTTTCTTAACTGTACATTTCAATTTTCAATTTTTTAAGAATTTTCTAAACTTTTAGAAAGTTAAAAACTACTGGCAAATCTTCTAAATAAATCACTAAAACTTACTCCACACTTTAACAACTACTAGTCATTCACTTAAAATTGCTCCAATTTCTAGCTCACAAAATATAACCTACATTGTATGCCCATGAGGGCTAGACCTAGGACAATACACTTAGGTTCCTAGCACGTGAAAGAGACTGACCCACTTCAGCAGTGGAGTGATTTTCCTCTCTTTAGTGTGTTTCGTAAGAGGTTGCTATTGTTCTCAATCAATATGGTTCATTGTGGTGACTCACTAGTGCTTGTTGACAATAGGTGTTTGCCAATGAGCGGATGTAGTTCAAGCCTCCCATGCTGGAAATCAAGATGCAAAATATATTTTCTATAGAAAGGATTTAAAATGATCCAAATGAGGTAGGTTCGAAATAATGTTTTTCCTTATACAATAAAATCGAAGTTGGATACTTGCGATTTCATTTAAGGTTTGTGTTATAACTTGAAAATAAAAAAGTGAATGCTTTGAATTGGAAGATTTGTAAACTTATATTTGTATTCATGATTAATAACTCTTCCTCCCATCTTTTCTCTTCTTCTTCTTCTTTTTTTTTTTTTATGATGATGAGAAAAAGGCACGAACAAGCACCCATTGTGATGGTGAAATGCATTGAACAACAAAGGTTCTCTAGAGAAGATATGATAACAAAGAGTCTCGATGATGTTAAAATGTTTGTTATACAGTTATCTAAATTTGATCGCTTATGGTATCAACTTATATTGATGGCTTTCTCTTAGGAAGAATTGTTGATGTAGTTCTAACTGCTATATACTTGCCAAAAGAACTTGCTTTTTCCTTATCGCTTTGGTGATCAACTAGCTATATTAAACGAAAAATGACATCGACTCAAGTTAGGAACCAATATTACCTCTCATCTACAATGTGTACATTTTTTTAATCTTGTACCATATGTGTGCGCGCACGCCCCCCTTCTTATTTCCCTTATTTACCCCACATTTCTTCCACTTTCCCATTTTCTCTACTTCTCTCTCCCTCCCCCCATTATTTCCTCCACCCACTCTTCTCCTTTTCCCATAACTACTCTCCCAAAGTCATAATTTTTATCGCCCCAAATCATTATTTTTCTTAGAATCAGATAGCGACATGGGTGTGCTAATAGTATCACACCCCAACCCATTTATCAAAGGTGAGAGCATACACCTGCTATCCAATATAGAGTCCGTAAATGATATAACATGGACACATGAGGGTCCAATGCCCTAATAGAACCCAGATGAGTTTTTGAGATGTTTCAATATTATGAGCGACACATGGGCCTGTTCTCAACAAGTGAGTTGCAATGGTCGATGACACCCGATGACTTAGGATGACGCTAAGACATATGGGTCATGCTAATTGGAAATCAAGATGATGTTGGGATGCGATGTTGCATTGGTAGATCTTGACTCCGAATAGAGGCAAGGTCGAGCTGAATGACTTAGCCTAGTGTATAGGCAAGTTGGTTGTGTCGCTGATGATTGAACAAGCATGCACAGGCGGCGCGTGTTGTCGAACAAGCTTAGATTTCATACAAATTGTGTTTGGTGGACGAAGACAAACCTGACCTAAGGTTCAACGAAACCACAAAGCCACACGGTTGAAAATGAATGATCGTGACACAGTAGTAGTGTGATGGAAATCACTAGAATCTCTATCTCTTATCTCTTTTGGTACACCTTTAGTGCTAGAAGCACCCTACCAAGCCATAGCAGTTCAGTACCGTAAAGCCGGGCCTAGATCGAATAGTGTAGCACGCCAAGCTGGCTAGGTACCCTTATTTACAACTATCTCCTAAGTAGGGCCTTTGTGCTGTAAACCCATCCTGAGATGGGGCGTGAGACCACACATATAACCTAGTAGTTGGTCGGCACATGAGGTCGCTCCCTCAAGATTTCAGAGGGAATCTATAACCTTGTAGAAGGGTTGCCAACTAACCTTTCTGGGATGATGTTCAGACCAACTAAATGACATATTGTCTCAACAGATTTTATGAGGTAATGCCTCAATATAGAATACTAGTTATTCACTGCTATGGCTATGCATCAGATTAAGTCTAAGAATAGAAAAGAAGATCATCTTAGTAAATATATTTATCACGGGGTAAACCTTGACACTAGAAATGGGTGAACCTCCTCTAGACTCAAGGGTGGGTTTGTGATGAACATGAGAATGCTCAAAACTTCGAGAGTTTCCCAAAATCTTAGATAGTTGTAGAGCTAGACCTGAACTTCCTAGAGCCTGAAGAAAAACCTGTGGTAACTTAATAGAATAAAGATGCATTGAGAGCCTCTAAGTAGGCTGCTTATTAAATATTTTTATGCTCGCCCCTTGTTACATTTTCTATTTTAGGTGAGTAATGATGTTGGTCGAGATAAGGGAGTGCTCGGATGCTACGCTGTCACAGAGGGGTGTCGACTCGAGGCATCGCTTTTATCTACATTTTTATGGGTTCTTATTCCTACACATTTTGTATCTCATTCCCATTGTCCATTTGTCAATAACTTGAACAACACCTGTTTTGTAATGTTTTCGTTTTGGATTTTAACTCGGTGTTGTGCGACTTTAATTTACACAAAATTTCATCTATTTTAACTATTACTTATTTTCATTTGTTTGCTCTTGTCTTATCTTTTAGTCATGCTCAAAGTTTCAAAACCTCCCAAATTGAGTCAGGATATCTTGGAAATTTTGTAAACTAAATGTTTGACTCTACAAATACTTCTTTGCTTTTGATACTTTTTAATGACAACATTATCATTTTTTTTTTATCTTAATTCCTTTTTACAAAAAAAAAAAGAAATTTTTTATTGCCCATTTTTACTCTTAATCCATATGGTCGCCCATAATTCAAAGTCTAACAAAATGGGTCGTGGATTGGTATCAAAAAGTTGCAATTCTTAGAAAGGGCCTAGGTCAATGAAAGTTCAATGAGCAAGCCTCACAGATTGGTATCAGAAAGTTGCATTCTTAGAAAGGGCCTAGGTGAATGAAAGTTGAATGAGCAAGCCTTGTTCCAAGGCTGAGTGCCTCTAAGAGAATGTTCTAGGTTGCAGCCTCGAGAAAACCTAGTTGACTGTGTCAAGATAAGTTGGGTGCTAGAAGAAGATGCCCCTTGAATCCTAAGATGCAAGATTATGTAAGAGGTGAAAGGAAAACTTGATAAAAAGTCGTAAGATTCTTGGCGGTGGATTTTGCAAGAATGGTCAAATGGAACACCACTACGTGATAAGGGACATAGTGGCAAGAACAATGCCTATGTGGGATAATATCGCCTTCTGATATGATAATATATGACATCAAACAACTCCTTTTGATACAATAAGTAAAATGGTCATAAGGTTACATGAGTTTGACGAATTTACAAGTTTGAGTGAACTACGGATACCATAATATTTGCTGAAAACATAATCTCTCACTCAATTACAGTCCAAAGCAAGGAACTCAACACTCAGTGAACTTTCAAACTGGTCCGTGTAGAAATTTTGTATACACACCATATGTTGTTAGACACTGTTGATGCCTGTCCCATCTAAAAAAACACAAGCAACAATCCAGCGCTTTGAGCCAGCCCGACCAATATGGGGCTTTCTCACTAAACATCATTTACAGGCAGCCGTTCTTCGATCGATTCCCGACAGATTGGGCAACGATTACACTTCTCACTACAAGAGCTGAAATCCCATTCGTGACGAACACAGTCAAATTCATACAGAAGTCTTCCAGTTAGAGTTAAAGCGTTAAAGCATGAAGAAGATGAACAAAGGAGAAGGTGAATATTACCTGCAAAGAATGTGATGCCTACACGGAAGAAGAACCATATCAATGGGTTCATCAAAGCATACTCTACAAAGAATCTTCTCCTGTAATGACCCAAATTTAAAGAAATGATTCTCAAATACAGCCACCAGAAACATTTAATAGTTTTCCATCCATGAAAAAACAGCTTCTCTTTCTCTCATAGGTTAAACATAGCTGAGTATTCAAAAAGTAAAATAGTTGAGTCAGAAAAGGTTACATATAGAAGCTTTTCGTGCTCCTGGCGGCTCAATTTCGTAACTTCTGTCTGCTGATTTAATGCAGCTTGTAATCTCCATATCTGTAACGAGAAAACAAAATAAAGAAGTCCACTACAGGGAAAACACTTCACAAAGACTTCCCAGGTAATTCATTTGAGCAGGACCAAGTACAAGATAGGAACCAGAATTTAAATTGAAAATTATGAGTACGTAATTGTTGGAAGAAATACAGAGGTAGACAGTGTGTATCAGTTGGTCCTGAAAATTACGTACTCGTATGACCTCAAAACAAAGCACACAAATGGGGGACGTGAATATGTGGCAACCAGAAGTAAATATGTGGCAACCAGAAGTAGATATAGTGTTCTCTTTACCTCATCAACTAGATTGGATTTGGTCCTTTTCTTTACAGTCTCAGGTGTGAAGGTATCATACCTGAATAATAGCATTAAAGACAAGAATAAGAAAGAAAAAATAATGAAGACAATATATCTTTGTATCAACGAGAAGGAAGAACACTAGACATAGCTACAAGTTCGTAAGTGTTTATAAGTTCTTCCATCACCAACAAAAAAATAATTTATAAATCATAAGGAAAAGTCAATATGGGCTTCCCTGGATTGTTAAGTACATGATAAAACTATGAAATACCAAACCATTAGGAGAAAAAACAGAACAAAGAAATTTCACTACTTTATAGTATCAAGCAAAGAAAGTTCATCAACTTCTTTCCATTTCAAGCTACAACAAATGTCAATCGAGAATATAGTTTACATTCAAAATCTTCATTTCTCAATCTACTAGATTTGAGCCAGATCAAACAACAGGTAAGTAGCGTGCTCAAAAAGTATGATACCGATAAAATAAAATAGAATCGTGAATTAAAGTAGTATACATGTATAACAGCGATTCTTAAAGGGTTCAACAACGAATTCGAAGGGCGTCCTAATGGTAAGGGTCTGGATACGTTGGAGATACTCTCCAAGGTCCAGGTTCAAGATCCTATTTAGAGAACTTAATAACTTGAAGCCCCATATGATTCCCCAGAGTTGATCTTAGCATTATATATTGAAGTGTACATGGGCATCAGATAAAACCTAGAATCAGATTGAAGTTAAGTAAGGTCGAAAACAAACCCAGAATTTCCAGCAGAATAAAGTTTAGCTTGCTCCTCTTGACTACCTTCATCAATTGACCACCAACCTAGCAACCTACAAATAAGGAAGAAATTGATATAAACCAAAGGATAATATCTAATAATCCTGTAAATTCTACACTCAATTCAAGTTGCATAACTGGGAATCAACTAAAGAAATAGACAAAAATTCAAGAATTTACCTCGATCCATGGTGCATGAACCCTAACAGTTCACGAGCCTTCGACCTTATATCAAGATATCTTACAGAGGTAGGTGAACCAACTAGCAAAATTATAATTTTTTCTATTGACCTATATGCCGCAAATACTGAACCCACCCCTTGCAATAAGAAAAGAGGAGAGAACAGAACCAGACAAGGAATATAGGAAGCACTCCTAGGGGTTCCCTGAAATTGAAATGTTTGAAATGAGAAACCCAGAAGCTATAGAAAAATTTCATTTAAAATTCATCTTTTTAAAAATTTACCTCTAAGCGCATAAAAAGCATGATTTGGAAAATGATTAAAGGAACCTTCATTATGTGTCCACCAATTTCCTGCAAGTTACAAACTCTGACTTGGGGTTGGACCTCATCAGAGGAAACAACCACACCTCTATCCCAGTCAAGGTATCTAATGGTCAGCGAAGAGGAACTGGATTCTCTAACAAGAGAATGCCTATGAATCATAGGATTATACCACTTCGTGCAGACAAGAAATGCAAAGCATTCCGCTATACTGCACATTTTTAAGGAGAAATTGTGATTTATATAAGAATTTCTCGAGAACAATTCAATATGCAAGGAAAGAAAAGAGAACAACAAGGTTAAACTAGAATTTTTGTCCCAAAACTTGTTACATCTATTTAGTTCTTTAACTTCAAAAGGTTTCTAATATGTCACCAAATCTTGATAATTATATCTAATCTAGTCCCTTTATTGAATAAAAAAAAAAAATCTAATAAGTACTAGAATTTCCAACTTTGTCTAATAAGATCATCCTGTTAACATTATTAGTTTAACACTTATTTAACACATAGATAGTATTATTTAAGAACTAAGCTTTAAATCCACCCCATGTGAGTTTAACGCTTACGCGGCATATTGATTGTATTATTCAAGAGCAAAGCTTTAAATCAACCCATTGCATGATCCTTAAATAATACACAATTAGCATGTCATGCTGTTGCCAAATGAATTATTAGCAAAACTTATTAAACAGTTTGAGGATCTATTAGCAACTTTTAAAAGTGTAGAATTAAATAAACAGGTCTACGAAAGTTTAGGATCACAACATGCAATTTAACCACATATATTTAAAGCAGACTCAAAGTCAATGTACCAGTAATTTATAAATAAATCCCACCAGCCCAGAGCAGCTACACTGCCTGCATAAAAAAGGAGTGTGTTTTTTATCAGTCTGTGAAGGTTAAATGAACCTCCCTACTGTTTGTATCACTTGCAAGCATATCAACAATATGATACTGTTCACAGAACAAGTATTACAGGTCATGCCCCTTTTGATTATGGTTTACTGAGTCTCCCTAATGTTTATTCTTCTTTTAAGTTTCCCTAGCGAGTTCCTGTCGCATGCACGGATGTCAATAGCATGTTTTCGCTCAAAGATATAATGATGGGAAGCGCCGTTTTGAAATTAAGGTTGTTTTATTTTATTTTTCTTTTTTATTTTCCATTCTACTTGTAAAAATGTTTCTTAAAACATAGCAAAATCCTGAACTCTAAAAATAGTAGTTCTTTTAGAAAAAGTTGAAGTTTTGTCAATATTTCAACAGTGTGCTAAAACTAGAAAGTAGAACAGGCAAATCATTATCTACCTTAATTTAATGAAACGTAATCCTGAACTCTAAAAATAGTAGTTCTTTTAGAAAAAGTTGAAGTTTTGTCAATATTTCAACAGTGTGCTAAAACTAGAAAGTAGAACAGGCAAATCATTATCTACCTTAATTTAATGAAACGTAAAACAGTGTGCTAAAACTAGAAAGTAGAACAGGCAAATCATTATCTACCTTAATTTAATGAAACGTAATCCTGAACTCTAAAAATAGTAGTTCTTTTAGAAAAAGTTGAAGTTTTGTCAATTTAATGAAACGTAATCCTGAACTCTAAAAATAGTAGTTCTTTTAGAAAAAGTTGAAGTTTTGTCAATGTTTCAACAGTGTGCTAAAACTAGAAAGTAGAACAGGCAAATCATTATCTACCTTAATTTAATGAAACGTAAAACTTAAAACAATTATTATCAAACAGAGCTCATATCAATTTTCAAAAATTAGAAATTTATGCCGTGCATCCTCCACTTTTACATGTCTATAACACTAAAATTATCCTAAGAATATTTTCATGATGAAGCTTCGAACATAAACTTAAGTGCACGAAAATACTTATTCATACGGTCATATCCATTGGAATTCTATTTTGTAACCCCTTGGTTTTGTGGGAATATCTCATCCCCCTTTTTTCTATCTTTATTCTTGGCGCTGTTAATAATATTTTTAGTTTCCTATTAGAAAAAGCACTAAAATGTTCATTTTCCCGATCAAGAACCCAAAAGGCTCAAGTAATTTTAAACCCCGATCTGAACTAACAGGTCACAATCTTTTCAAGTAATTTCAAAAAAAACTTGCTGCAAGAGCTTTGATACTCTGAAGACACATTATGACGTACATCCAGAGATCTTTAGTATAAATGGTCTTGTATAGTATAGCCATAAAAATAACAATCAGAAAGTCAAGATGGTGAGCAATTAATGGACCTAGACCTAGTTGCTATATGACTGAGTAACAACTTAATATGACTCTAATAATCTTAGTTCATTTGAGAAGAGGTAAACGTACCACTAAGCTTAAGAAGAGTGAAAAGGGTTGCAGCGATGAAGAAAACCATGGAGATTGAGACCCAGAAGTGCTGGAACCAGAGATCAATAACTGAGTATCAAAATATCATAGCAATATATATATATACTTGGAACTTGTAAAAACCAAACACTTGAATATAATAGCCCATACAACCTAATTTTCTAAGACTTATACAGGATGACCAAGAATCAAGGTAATCATTACATGCCTCTTTCAAGGATATGTTAGATCATAACCAGAAAAAGTATCGTGTCATTTCAACTGGAATAAGCAGGAATAGCCTTAATAATTCCTTTAGCTTTAAGCCCTTTTACCTTTTTCACTAGCTTCAATCAAGCACAAAGACCTCAAAATAAAAATAAAAAATAAAAGCATAGCTATTCCAATGATGATACCACACCATAGTCCCATCCTTTGTAAATCGTTTTCAATTGTACAGCAAAAGGAGCTATCCAAATAATGGAAATTTTAATCTAAAAAGTTGATGAAACTCTTGGGAACTGTAGCATGTCTAAGGGCAGCGTGCTAAAAGAAAGCGTTGTTTTCTTAATAATCATTCATCACCATGCAAAAACCTAAGTAGTACTCCCCAGACAATAGCATATGATGGTAAATCAATGATGCTGAAATTTTGATTGACATTCAGCATTATATGCAAAAGAATAATTTTCCAATCCAACTTACAGGAAGCGTTTCCCATATAACTTCATCGCTTACGTTGTCTTCTTCATCTCCAGGCAGTAGGGCTCTACACATCCTACAAGAAAAAATTCATATAATTGAAAATGAAGTAAATATGATATAATGAAAATTACTGAAATATTTTAGCTCAAAGAAAAATGGAGAGAAAATCACAGAGAAATATCGAATCACCAAAGGTTTAAGGCTTTCTCTAGAAGGGTTGCACAATTATTTATTCAATTAGTCACTAACAGTCAAGACACAGAGTTCTCTTTGTAGCTTTTTTTGTAATTACTCTTTCTTAGATATTGGTGCTAATTAGGATGCATTTCGTAAGCCTCCATGATGGGTTTGAGGATGCCTCATCCTCTTTTTTGTACTTCATCTCAAGTGGAAAATATTTCTTTCTCCAAAGGAAAAAATACATATACAATAAAATTGTGTATTCCAATTTTCCAGAGCCTTAGAGGTAAAAAAAAGAACAATTGACGAAGAATTCATGATCATGTGGAAGAACATGATTGTACCTGATATTGTCGACCAAAATTGCTATCTCAAATATCATGAGGGGAACAAAGACAATCTTCAAATCTATAACTGCAGTAAAATTAAGCTGCATTAAGATTAAAGTGCGAGTGATTATTATGAAATAGTATCACTTTATTCTAGTGGACCCATATTAATGTCCAGACGTTGGTGGAAAATCCAAGTCACTTGATCTCTATTTATGAGCCTACAAGCATGAAAAACTTCCAATACATGGAATCAAACACTCCACAAGCCCAAGGAGAAACAATAACTAAAGAGACTACCTACCATTACTGCACTCTAAATATATACAAAGAAGTACTTCGAAAGCAACAAGTAATGGTGTTGCCATGACAGCATGCCACGGTGCCCACTGTGCATCACAAAGGAATGTTTAAATTTGTGTTCTTTACCGAGGAAGAACAAAATGAAATTGGTTAGGTTATATGAGATTAGAAAACAAAGTAGACGAATCACATACATATCGGTCATGAGGCATTGATGGAGCAGGTAGAGAAAATCTGCCTCTTGCTGCAACTAAATGAAAAAGCCATAGGGGTGAAAAGACAACCCTGCAGGCAAAAAGGATAAATTGATTCTATCTATTAATTCAGATGTTAAGAGCGGGAAGGACTTTTCCAATGCATTCCCACAAATCTCCAAAGAGAAAATAATAGAACATGTAAATGGCAGCTCATTCATGGCAAAGAAAAAATCTTCATGCATATCTAGAGCTGAGTTAACCATGTTAAGCATGAATTGCAATGTAACTTGCATTCATATGAACAAACCATATACTACCCCAGAGTTCCAGACTAAGCCCAAGAAGACACTCATCAATATTTAAACCTACTTCAAACTAGGCCTTATAAAGGACTAAACTAGCTCTAGATTTTGGTATTGCATAAGACTCCTCTACGTTCAAGTTATGGCTGTATATTGTTCTTCCACAATTCCATGTCAAGACAAATATATTATAGACTCACAGTCAGAATATATTACAGTAATGTTCTAATTTCATAATATAAGACTTCCCGTCCTCTTAAAAAGCAAGTTTATGTAATGACAGCTGACAGGTATTAGCAAGCAAAATCTCAATAGCCAGAGATTATGAGTGCCCATCTGAAATTTACCCTTAAAAATACACAAGAGTGGAAATAACTGCCGCAACCTTCTTTTCAACACAAGCACAGAGATGAAATTTCAAAAACGATTAACCGAGGCCTTTCAAATCAGGTGGGACCCAGATGCAGGTTTCTCTATACCCACCAGACAGTGAAATAACTTCGTTTGGGAGTTCAAACCCAAGCCCATATGCAGGCCCCTCCACACATACCAGAAAGTATTACAAAATGACCAATCAAATCCAAGCAAACAGAGCCTCAGAAACTTTTTTTATATTCAAATTTCCTTATGAGGTAGAAAAACAAAGCAGGGCAGAAATTGTTAGCAGAAGATAAGAGCAGAGAAACACAACAAAATGCTAGCGAGAAATCAGGCTAACACCTCCAAATTCAGTTCTACATTCTCCATACCACCAAATAATGAAGGAACTTGAGAATTTAGACCCAAAAAAGTTCAAATTACACAAAATTACAAATGGGTTCCACTAATTTTCTGCAAAAAAAACAGAAAAGTTGAATAAGGAATTGAGAGAGGTACGAACCACCAAGAGTAAGAGACGAGATGGTCGAGCTTGAGAGCAAGCGTAAGCGTGAAGGACAAAAGAAAACCATGGGCTGCCAGAGCCTGGAGAGACTTGAACACCCTCCTCCATGTCAACACTCTAGTCTCCACCACCATAACCAGAAGAAGAAGAAGAAGAAGAAGAAGAAGAAGAAGAAGAAAGAAGAATTTGGTCTGCTCAGAAAAGATTAAGCAAAAGAGAGAGAACTGGAGTCCTCTCCTCAACCCCCTCCACCTCTCTTTCTAAGAAAGTTCGGCCTCAACGCTGAAATTGAGAGAAGAATTGAAATGGGGCAGTGGAAGGTGGGGTTAACAAATATTCCCGAGCGCCAGCGGTTTCATTTCAACACTTTGCTTTTACGCGAAACGAGGAAAAAGACGTTTAATTAAATGTAAGCGTTGAATTTTGAAAATTATTCGTTTTCTTTTTCCCCAAAATACCCTTTTAGGTTTTTCCTTTTTCTTTCTCAAGTCTTTTTTTTGCGATCAATATCCATTTTAATTATTTTAATTATTTTAATTAATCAAACTACTTCCACCACCAAAATTTTTGTCCACAAATTTAAATTCTCAATAATAAATAAGTAAAAAAATAAAATTAGGTATTTAGTTCTTTAAATTTCACTTAATTAGCCCACCAAACTTGGGAAAATGGTAATTTTCTGTTTGGGTTTTTTATATTAATACCTATTTTTCGAAACTCAATAACTATGTTTCATTTCGTTTTTTCTTTTAATATTAAATCTATAAATATCACTTCTAGTGTAGGCTCCTTTTGTTTCTTTTTACCAATATTTTCAAAGTTTTAATTAAGTTTTGAAATTTTAAAATATAGTTTTTCTTGATAAAAATAAAAATCATTGTAAATAAATATGAGGAACGTAGGTTTTCAAAACAAAAATTAAAACTAAATAGTTATTCAATAAGTCCGAAGTAAATGTTTGAAAAAGTATATACGCTAAACTAACTTATTAGGAAAAGCTCAAGAACTAAAAAAAGGTAACTTTCTTGTTTTTTTTTTTTATGTTATTCAAATCTTAGTTATGTATTAAGAGGATTGTAGTTATTATTAACCATCCGTAAATTTGAATGAATTACAAAAGTTTATAGGTTAAATTTCTTTGATCATATGTATTTCGTGAGTCATTGTTTAGCTCCACATGCCCCTTGGTTAGATTCGAGAATTTCAAGATGAGTTAAAAAGAGAAAAATGTTTGGAGTAATCCCAAAAATTTAAGAAAATATGAAAGAAAATAGTGAAAAATAAAGTCGCCAAAGAGGTAAAAAGGTCATTTTGAACCATCTTTCTTTATGGGGTCCGTGAGTACCCTAATCATACCATGAAAGAGCAAGAAATAAAAAGAAAGAGTAAAAAAGAAAAACAAAAAGGGTTAGGATTTTGAGAGAGAATTAGATTAAGAAACAAAATCGGCTACAAACGATGGATTAGAGTCTGAATTTCATCGGAGTTCCTTCCCAAGAGATGTTTAATAGTACGAGGAGAACCATTCTAGACTTATGAATCACTTAAATCCATGAAGAATTGAAGGAGAACCTAAAGTAATATTTCATATTGTTGATTTTAGTTTTCACTCAAATCCTCCATTGGATTTAGGTTCTTAGTTTTTCATATGTCGTACTTGGAGATGTTTTGCACAAGTTTCGTGAGGAGATCTTGAGTTGAATCAGACCCACTTCTTGTATATATTTATAAATTACAAAAAAAATTTAAAAAGATGGATAAAAATTATAAAACTTTGAACTACCTAAAGAAAAATATGAAAATTCAAAAAAATGGAAAGAATTTGAAAAATCGATGTGCATGTGTGAAGATAGCCAAGCCTAGGTTAATTAGGGTTGTGTGACCGACGGTTCAATTGGATTACCTTGCACAATAAATTCGTCTTGAGAGAAGACATGGGATTACACGAGTAATCTTGGTAATTGACAAGCACAAGGGGGTCACTCCCCTAACCTTGTGTGACTTGATGGATTTATAGGAAGGGTTCACCAGCTAACCTTCCATGGATGACGAGAGAAGGCTAGCACACACTATGTTATCCCTACCAAAGAGAGAATTTTATGAGGTAGCGCCTCAATGTTAGGATCGCACAACAACTCACACTCGATCTAGATGACACAAAAAATAGGAGAGAGAAAATGCAAAAAGGAATATTGGCTAAAGATTTTGTATTGATTACTTCATGTATGTACAAGAGAATACACCCAGTATAATTTCAAATCTCTAAGCGTAATGGAATATATATATGGTTCATTTTACTATATTTAGATTTACTGGATATAACCATCTACTATATAACACTATCTACCATATATAGCTTTACCGAATATAGATCTTTACTGTGTATAACCGTTGACTAAGCTATAAATAAGAAGCAGATTCCATTATCTAACAATTCTCACATTGAGACTAATTCAGTCAACCAAGAATTTCATTCTCAAACGACCATCAGAATCTTCATTACACCATACCAATTGAGGTTTTGTGCAACCTCAATGTTCCAACATCAACACATTTTGTTAACATGTTTGATGGATTCTTTGCACTCTCTATCTTCTCTAAACATGTCACCATCTTCCACTAACCTGCGATTGAAATGGTATTGCCTTCTATGTTTTATCTTTAAATGATAGGCCGGGTTTCTCACCAACTGTATGACACTCTAACCATCTCCGTAAAGAATCTTTTTGTGCTGCTTCTTGCCCAATTCTTCCAGATAGTCAAATTGTCTCCTTACCAGCTTTAGCTATTGTCACGTACTCAACCTCAGTACAACGTATTTTTGAAGTTTAGACATCCCATCATCCATGGCTTGCTCCCACTTGGTTGTATCCTCCAACTATAGGGTCTCATTAAAGGACTCTAGTTTCCTTTCATTAGAGTAAACAACAGATAGTGTAATGAAGGTACATACATATCTGGTACTCTGATGGTATTGGATGAATATCAACATCGGTTCAGGTGTCACTTGCTCCACCACTGGTACCTATGCAACAGTCGCAGAAGTTTCTTGAGTATTTGCTACAACATCACTAGGTGATTATTTCTACAACTCAACCTCAACTCCCACTTGCTTCACTGTCTTTGAACCTTTCTCCATCTCTGGTTCCTCAGCAATAGTCTCAGGAGTTTCTTGAGTATCTGCTACAACATCACTAGGTGATTTTTTCTGCAACTCAACTTCAACTCCCACTTGCTTCGTTGTCTTGGAACCTTGCTCCACCTTTGGTTCCTCAGCAATAGTCTTAGGAGTTTCTTGAGTATCTGCTACATCATTAGGTGAATTTTTCCGCAACTCAAGCTCAACTCCCACTTGCTTCATTGTCTTGGAACCTTGCTCCACCTCTAGTTCCTCAACAATAGTCTCAGAAGTTCCTTGAGTATCTTCTACAACATCATTAGTTGAGTTTTTCTGCAACTCAAGTTCAACTCCACTTGCTTCGTAGTCTTAGAGCTTATTTTCTCTTTGTCCTTGTATAAGACATTTTCATCAAATGTCACGTCACAATGTCTCAGGACTTTTCTATTCTTGTCATCCCAAAACCTGTACTTGGACGTGTCAGAACCATAGCCTATGAAATAGCACTTCACAGCCTCAACGTCAAGTTGGTGGCTCTTCTCTGAATCAACACGAACATACGTAGTGCATCCAAAAGTTTTCAAGTGAGAGTACTTGAGTTCTTTTTCTATCCATACTTCTTCTGGCAACTTGAACTCCAAAGGTACTGAAAACCCTCTATTGATCAAGTAAACTGTTGTATTTACAGCATCAACTCAAAATGTCTCTGACAATCCAAAATGAATCCTCATACTCTTTGCCCGCTCATTCAATATTATGTTCATCCTTTTATCAACATCATTTTGTCTTGCTTTACCGGGAACTGTCTTTGTTAATCTAATTCCCTTAGGTGCACAAAATGTTTGAATTATGACTTTTCGTACTCTTCTCCATTGTCAAACCTCAGACATTTGATCTTCAAGCCAGTTTGATTTTCAACTTCAGCTTTCCACTTCTTGAAGGTGGCAAACACATCTGACTTGTGTTTCAGAAATAAACTCATACCTTCATGCTGAAATCATCGATGAATATGCCGTAGAACTTTGATCCACCAAGTGATAAAACTGGAGATGGTCCCCAAACGTCTGTATTTACCATTTCCAACCGCACTTTCTTCAATTCTCTGGCAGTCCTTGTGAAACTAATTCGTTTCTATTTGCTCATAATGTAGTTCTCACAAGGACTCATATCAATAAATTTCAGACCTTCAAAAACTTCTTTCGCAGTCAGCATCTTCATTTCTTTGACGCTCATATGTCTAAGTCTATTGTGTCATAAACTTGAATTTGAAGCACTCTCAGCAACAGCAACCATGTTCATACACCTTGTAGTGGTGTATAAGGTTCTAGATTTTATGCCACGTGCTACCACCATAATACCTTCATAATCTTCCACGAACTCTTCCCTAACTCTATTGCATAACCTGTGTTGTCCAACTCACCAATAGAGATCAGGTTCTTTGTGAGACCAGGAATATATCTCAAATCCTTTAATGTCCACTTATTTCCTGCCAAAGTTTTTATGCAGACATCCCCTTTTCCTTCAATCTCTAAATCTTTGTTGTGGACAAAATACACCTTCTCAAAATTTCAGACTTGAAATTCTGGAACAACTCTTTATTTGGAGACGAATGAAAAGATTCACCTGAATCCAAAATCCAGGATTTAATCGAACTGTCAAAGCTGAGGATTAGAGCATCCACAATGTCTTCTGCTGAATTTATAGAATCATCATCATCTCCAAATTTGTATTCTGCTTCCTCTTTAGTCTTGTACAATTTGTTCGAAAGTAACCTTTTTCTCCACAATTCAAACACGTTACGTTTGGTCTATTTGGAGTATTTTCTCGGTTCTTTGATTTTGATCCCCCTTTGTTTGAGCCATTCGATTTACTTCTTCCCCATTGGTCAACACTGAGAGCACTACCAGGTGAATTCTCAATTTCTTGTTTGCAAATACTTTCATTGAGAACTACATTTTAAATTTCATCAAACTTCTATTTATCAGATCCTTGAGAACGGTTGATTGCAGTGACAACAATATCCCACACTCGGGTAAAGATGCATCAAAATCAATGCTTTAATTTCATCCTCGAAATTAATTTCCACCAAACTCAGTTGACTTACAATCATATTGAATTCACTTATATGATCAACAACAGATCCACCTTCAGACATTTGTAGATTGAACAATCTCTACATCAAATGCACCTTGTTCATAGCCGACGATTTTTCGTACATATTCCACAACACCTTCAACAGATCTAACGTTGTCTTCTCTTTAATGATGTTGAATGCCACATTTCTGGATAGCGTTAACCAGATCAACCATAAGGCTTATCGATCCTTGAGCTTCTACTACTCCATGGTCATGGTATCCGGCTTCACCCTCAACAGGGGTTTGTGAAGATCTTTCTAGTACAGATAATCTTCAATCTGCATCCTCGAAATTAAAGTACATTTTCAAAGCTATGCGTAAGAGGATATATATATATATATATATATATATGGTTCAATCTACTATGTAATTTTATCGGATATAGTCATCTACTATATATAACTATCTACCATATATAGGTTTACCGAATATAGTTTTTTACTATTCATAGCTATTTAGACAATTTAATTTAAATGTCATTTACCATATATAGCTTTACTATGTTTAACCGTTAACTAAGCTATAAATAAGCAGCATGCTTCATAACCTAACACTCAACCCAGGACACCAATCTCACACCGTTTACACAAAGCAAACTACCTTAAGTCAAATAACAGAAAAGTAGTTCAAAGAACATAGAAACTAGAGAAAAGTAAATGGACGAGTGGATATGTCATATCCTAGGAATCAAGCATAAGAAACTTTTGTGGATGAAAGTTTTTAAGGAGATAAGAATTTGTAATACCTAAGTCACAAAGAGGAACTAAATATCCAATTTATTTTATGAAGGGTCTTAAATGCTGAATTTAAAGATGAGGTAGACGAGAAAACTATTTGGAATAATCCCAAACACCTAAGAAAAACATGAAAGAAAATATTAAAAAGGTTGGAAAAAATATGGTCAAAGTCACTAGGATGTGTTAGCATGGGAGCATTCCTTACCTTAGGTCTTTAGAAAATTCATGTTTAGGACTTCGAGAGGACATTTTTGGATGAGTATGTGTTATATGTATGTTATGAAAATTACCGTTAGGACTTCATAAAGGCATTTTTGGATGAGTATACATTGTATATATGTTATAGAAATTATTCTTGTCCCTAAGTTTAAATTTTTGAGAAGCATGTTGTTTTATATTTTATGCAAAGTTAGAAAGATAATATATATGACTAGAATATAAGTTGGGTAATATGGATGAGTAAACTATGTAAGATATAAGAAATTACCAAAATGTCCCTATGATGAGATTTGTGATAAATGTTGTTTTATATGCTTTTCGCTGCGTTAGAAAAGAAGATGGGCTATTTTGATCTGTGCTTCGAGCGAATGATAGATGTTATCTCCCTGTTGAGCTTGTTTGCTTGCATCAAAGTTTTAGTTATGATTTAGTGCTTTATCTAATAAACTTGCACACATATTTAGATTATGTATATTGCGCTATAGGTGATTAATATGATAATCTCTCTAGCATAACATGCACAAGAGAACCAAGCTAAGAATAGAGTGCTAGAGCTAAAGGGTTGTAAGTTGACCTAGGTTAGTACATTTCTAGTAGACACTACACCTCAGGATCGTGAGCGACAAAAAAAAGGTATGGACTTGTGTTTATTCGGAGAGTGTATTAGCTCGAGGAGTTGGTCCTAGACGTCGTAAAAATAAGACATAAAGTTTAAACCACCTAGACGGCTCCAAGAACCTAATAGACCTCCACGACATCCAAGAATGACAAAATTAGTCTCTAGGCCATTAGTCGTTAATACGGTGCCAATAGAGCTTTCACTTCCCTTTCCACTCTTGTATAAGTAATATCGAGCCAAGCCTAGGTTGGGTAGAGTTGTGTGATCGATAGTGCAATTGGATTACTCTACATAACATATCCATTCTGAGAAGAAACGTGGGATTATGGGAGTAGCCTTAAAAAAAAAAAAAAAAAAAAAAAAAAAAAAAAAGTCAAAAGAGTAATGAGAAGTTTGGATTAATAACAGGTAACCACCCTGACATTATTATTGTTATTTGACAAGTATTGGCCGACTTCCAACTACCTTAACGCAACCAATAAGATGCCCTTTTCAAGAAATTCATTCTTTCATTTTCTTAATATTATCTTTTCAAAAACTTTTTATAAATATTTTTTCTTTTCAAACTTTATTTTGATGTGAAATCGTGTTTCCATGTTTCCAACATAAAATTCTCTTCAAAAATGATTTGGATCCATGATTTAGAACTTGAATTTTAATTTAAATAATTGTTCTGGTTTTATAATATATCTATAAACCATACAATAATTGTACTTACCAACTAAGTATTATATTTTAAAATAATTTAGGGCTATAGTCTTTATTATAAACGTAGGGTTATTATTTTACAATATTATATAAATTATAATATACTATATTATACCTATTTTAATTTAAAAACTTAATTTGAAGTTAAACGTTGGAAAACCTTAAACTATAAGGCCACATGGGTTGGTTATAACCATTTGACTAAATAATTAAATTTCATTTTGTCAAATGACTCTATATAATATTTGGGTCAGCTTAAAAAATTCAAATCTAATCTAAATGGTTTAGGCTGAAAGCAAGCCAAACTGAAGTCCAAATGGTTAGACCCAAAATCTGTTGAAGCTTATGCCCACATGTTGATGAAAAGCTCTGTAAGGACAAGAACTCTCTTTTATCAGAAGTTTATTGATCTTACAAATATGATCCAAAAAAATGTAGTAATAAAAAAAAATCAACGTTCCCTCTCTTATCTAACTAGTTCTTGATGGTCAACGACCATGTGCATTAACCTAGAAAAGAATCTGATGGGTGAGTTATCCTCAAGCAGTGGTACCCACGAGTGACTCTGATTGCTTCAATTTAAACCCCCAACACGCGCGTAATAACACCCCTACAACCCACTTTGATCCAACAAGACTCATTTCTATTTAATCTAAGGTCATTACTATACTTCTAATCTTATATTTAATACAAAATTACTCTAATTAACATACATAATGCATGAAGTTCCAATAATTTTTCCGTTTTCATACAGAAAACATCTCAACGATCACATAAACATTCTAAGCACAACACATCACGTCACGTTATGTCGCACATCAATCATTTCGAAAACATACGTATCAAATCGTAATAGTCTAACATACAATTTATGATACGTGCGAATCCACGGACATGTGCCAACATACAACATACAATTGCCTAACCTACGACGTACTCCCTAGAATATATACGTAAGCTCTTAGCTCCTTGTATGCGTTCTATGCTTTCGTCGGTGGTTGGTCCTATTGGATCGTTCAACACCTATGTTAGTTTTCACAGCATAATTAAATTCCAACTTGAAATTTGTGAAATACGGCCTTGAAATGACCTATTTTACCTTGAATAGGGTTGAAATCAAGTCTGGGAGGGACGAAAGGGTGCCGAACAAGTCAGAAATAGGTTTTCCGAGCCAAATACGCCACCAGAGCTAAGGAGTCGCCGCTGACCCGATCAAGCCGTTGGAGCCAAGGGAATCTTTGCGCTAGACACTCAAACGTGATGAAACCAGAAGCGGCCGCGTGTGCAGGTTGAAGTCGGGTTGAGTCGCGGGTCGTCAGGCGAGTCGGGCTTCGGTCACGGGTTCTGGGCTGGGTTCTATTGTTGGGCTGCGGGGATTCTATCTAGGCTGATGGTTATTTCGTTGGGTCGAGTGGGTTTGGGCTGCGAGTGGCTTAGACCATGTGGGCTCTCAGATTCTGGTTCATGGGTCAATCGCAGGTTCTCAGGTCGATTCTTGGTTGCGGTTTCAAGTCGCGACTGATGGGTTAGGCTGAGGTGTGGATTGGGTTTTCTAGATTGGGCCGAGGCGTCTAGGCCACGGGTATTGGACTCGAATAGGTTGATTTATGGTTCGGGTCACGGGTCTGGATCTCGAGTCGGGATTCTTCTCATCCGATTACCAGAAAAAGTTTTGGTTCTCTCTTCGGTAACGCCATTTTCGATGTCCAGTTTCCTCCTTTTTCTTTCGTTTCCGAGTCTCCTTTTCCTCCTCTTCCTGTTTATGGCATTTGTTTGGCTCGTATAGGTCAAAAGCTTCCAAATCTAGGGAGATCCAAAAACTCGAGGTTCTGTCTTCCTCCTCCGACGGTGTACGATGTGTATGAAGCGTCGAAATCTATCCCTGGTGTGTGTACAGGTCTCTGAGATGATTTTTATGGTATAAATCAGAGATTTCAACATCGATTTCATATAGGTTCACTTTGTCGGAGCTTCGTCAGTTTCACTGCCTCTCTCGTTTTCTCACTGTTTTCTTTTCTTATAAATGATTATGATGTGGCTGAAGTTTGGTGTTTGGTGTTGTAGTGATCTAGAAGTTGGGCAGGGTAGTGGGTTGTGTGAGAATAGCCGGAGTTTTTAGGTCTCCATGGCGACCACGGACGCCTCTGACTTTTTTTTTTTTTGGGTGATCCATTACTCTGTAGAAAATAAATGTGCTCTGATACCAATTTGTAGAAATTAATGCCGCTCCGATATCAACTTGTAGAAAATAGACACTCGCTCTAAAACTAACTTGTTTAGATAACTCTCACGAAACTGTGAAGAGGGTATCGAAAGGGGAGAGACAAGGAGACAAAGAATTCTTTTTTGCATCTTTGCTCTTTGCTCTTATACTACGACGAGAGTAAAGCCTATTCATAAGTTTTCCTAACTCTAAAAATGACCATAATTATCCCTCGTTTTCTCACCCATAAGCCACTCCTTTCGTAAAATACATACTTTTTTACTGGATTTAAAAACTAAAATTAATAACCCCTTCTTTCCTTTTTCTTTCTCTCTCTCCCTCCCACCCACCCATAAATTTAAATGCTCCTATTCAATAATTCCACGCCCTTTTCGTTATCTCCAGCTCAGTCTCCGTTTCTTCAACTCTTCTTTTCCCTTCTTTCCTTTTTTTTCTCTCTCTCTATCATTACTCCCCCATAAACTTAAATGCTCCTCTCCAATGATTCCACTTGCTCCGTTTTCGTTTTCTCGAGCTCAGTCTTGGATTCTTCAATTTTCTCTTCTTTTCCTCCAGCGGCAAAATAGGGTTGTCCTTCTCTGATGAGACTTCATTTGGATCTTCTCGAGAACAGCACATCTGAGGCACCAATTCTTGTTAGTCTGGCTTTATCACGAGTGAGTGTCTCAATCGTGTGTCATAAATTCACTCCCTCCTGTTGGACTTGATTCAGGTTCACGTCGAGTGGGTTTCTCTGTTGAGTCAGCATTTCTATATCTTTCTCCCTCACTAGCTCGTCCATTAGACCCTCAATCTCCATGAAAAGGCCTTTCTCTTTCTCTACACCTTCTTCAACTAGCTCGTCCATTATCTTCTCATTCTTTTCCTTCTCCTGTTTTAGACCGAAAGAACAACTCAATCATTTCTTTCTCTAACCTTTCAACTTTTGTTTCCAGCTCTTTCTTTTCTTCTTCAATTTTCATCCTCTTTCTTCTTTCTTCCTCAAATTCTCTTTCCCGCCATTGGAGCTCTCTCTCTTCGAGCTCGGGCTCTCTGTTATTCGGTTGTTCATCTTTATCTAATTTTCTCGTCTTTGTACTGCAATTTCACCAAATCTGCTGCGTATCACCTCATTTCCAACAGTTTCTACCACCTCAAGACTACCGCCATCATCTTTCGCGCCGCCGTCTCCTTTTGTTTTCGGCTCTTCGTATTGGGCCATCAAGAGAAGGTCTCCATTTGTTGCGTCATCCAAGGCTAGGTTGATGGTTTCTTCCACCTTTTCTTCGGCTCGACAATCTCTTGCATAGTGACCCATTCTGCCACAATTGTAACATTTGTCGGAGTTACAATTATTTGCATAGTGGCCATATTTCTGACATTTAAAGCACTGGATGTTGGAATTATATCCTTGACCGTGTCCTTGATTGCGTCCTCTTCCATGCCAATTTGCTTGGCTCGACAGTTTTTCTCCTGGTAGTTTTCTTCGTAACTATTGCCTTGGCCACCTCGAGCATTCCTGCGGCATCCACGATCTCTACCTCAAAAATTTTGTGAGTAGAGTGCCTTTTCATCCTTTATCGATGCCTTCGTCTGAAGCGCTTGATCGATTGGCTCCTCCTTCTTTTTCTTACATTGCTCGTGTGCCTCAAGAGAACCGGCAAGCTCATCGACTGTGAACTTTGCTAGGTCCTTCGACTCTTCTATTGCACATACGACATTCTCGACGTTGTATGTTAATGACCTCAAGATTTTCTCCACAACCCGCGTCTCGGGTAACATTTTTTCGTTTCGATTTAGCTGATTCGTCACGGTCTGTACACGTGTAATATAGTCAGATACATTTTCTAACTCCTTCATCTTCATGCTCTCCAACTTGCCACACAGTGTCTGGAGACGCACCTACTTGACTCGGTCGGTTCCTTTGAACACCTTTTCTAGAGTGTTCCACGCTTCTTTTGAAGTAGTTGCCCTTGCAATTTTCTCAAAGCCCGACTCGTCAACAGCTCGGAACAGCATGTATAATGCTGCCTTATCCTTTGAACGTGCTTTCTTTAGCGCCTTGTTTTGTGCCACCGTATAACCCGTGGTATCCTTCAGTTCTTCAAAACCTTCTTCGACCACCTCCCATGCATCTTGTGAACCGAGAAGAGCTTTCATTTGGATGCTCCAATTCTCGTAGTTCGTCTTCGTCAATCATGGTAGCGGCATTTGTCCCATCATGTTCGCCATCGGCTCTGATACCAATTTGTAGAAAATAAATTTGCTCTGATACCAATTTGTAGAAATTAAAAGCCACTCCGATACCAACTTGTAGAAAATAGACGCTCGCTCTAAAACTATCTCGTTTAGATAACTCTCATGAAACTGTGAAGGGGTGTCAAGAGGGGAGAGACAAGGAGATAAAGAATTCTCAAAAGCATTTTTCTATTACACTTTTTGCACTACTATTTTTTTTGCTCTCTTTGCTCTTTGCTATGTGCTCTGTGCTCTGATATTACAATGAGAGGTAAAGACTATTTATAAGTTTTCCTAAGACTAAAAAGGGTCATAATTATCCGTCATTTTCTTACACGGTTTCTCACCCATAAGCCACTCATTTCCTAAGATACATATGGCTTTTTGACTGGATTTAAAAACCAATAATAAACACTTCTTTCTCTTTTTTTTTCTCTCATTTAAGTTTATTCATTTTTTCTCTCTCTCATTTAAGTTTATTTCCAACATTATCTACCCCTAAAAAGAACTTTCGTCCTCGAAAGTCTCGAATTCTTGAAAAAATTCGGGGTATTTTTCATTTATTCCCTCTTCTCGTTCCCACGTAGTTTCTTTAGTTTGATGATTTCGCCATAATACTTTAACAAAACCTATGTCCCTATTACGTAAGGCTTTCACTTCCCGAGCTAGAATTTTAATCGGTTTCTCTTGGTAACTTAAGTTTTCCTCGATCTTGAGGGTTCTGTAGTCTATCACGTGCGTAAGGTCTGTAATGTATTTCGTCAACATGGACACATGGAATACGTCATGTACGCTTGAGAGTGAAGGTGGTAGGGCTAGCTTGTATGCTACTGAACCTATTCGATCTAAGATTTCGAAAGGTCTGATAATACGAGGGCTTAGCTTTCCCTTGCGTCCGAATCTGATGACGCCTTTCATGGAAGCTACTTTTAGGAACACCAAGTCCCCCTCTTCTAACTCTAAATTCCTACGCCTAACGTCGTCATACCTCTTTTGCCTACTTTGTGCAATGCATATTCTTGCTCTAATTTTCTGTACCACCTCGTTTGCAGTGCGGACCAACTTGGGCCCTATTAATTCGCTTTCTTCTGTTTCATCCCAACACAATGGGGATCTACACCATTTTCCATATAACGCTTCAAACGGTGTCATCCCAATTGTTTGGAAACTATTGTTGTACGAGAATTTCATTAAGTGTAGTTTGGTGTCCCAACTTCCCGTGAAATCCACAACACACGCCCGAAGCATGTCTTCTAAGATTTGGTTCAATCAGTCCATTTTGCCATCGGTCTGTGGATGGAAGGCAGTGCTAAAGTCGAGGCAGGTACCCAACGCTTTTTGGAGTCGGCGCCAAAAGGCTGATGTAAAATGCGCATCCCGATCCAACACTATTGATACTTGGGACTCCATGCAACATCACGATTTCTTTCACATATAGTTGAGCCCAATTATCTACTGTATATGTTGCCGACTTTGTTAGTTAGTCAACAGTTACCCAAATTACCGTGAAACCCTTTTGTGTTTTGGGTAAGCCTACTATGAAATCCATAACAATATTCTCTCACTTCCACTCTAGTATGCTTAGAGGTTGTAGTAGTCCAACTGTGCCTAGGAGCTTTTACTTGTTGGCACACCAGACATTTACTCACGTACTCCGCGATATCCTTTTTCATACTCTACCATCAAAAGTGTTGTTTCAGGTCTTGGTACATCTTCGTACCACTTAGGTGTATCGAGAATGGTGAGTTGTGTGCCTCGGTTAAGATTTCATTTTTTATTTCATTTACAGCTGGGACACATAAACGTCCTTGACATAATAGTCCACCGTTTGTTGACTTAGAAAAACTGTTCACTGGGCCTACTATTAATTGGTCTAGAATTTATTTAGGCTAGAGTTCTCTTGTTGTGAGTTTGTGATCCTCTGTCTGAGCGTGGGTCGCACTGTAAGTCGAGCTATTTCGACTATAGCCTCCTCGGTTACTACCGCTATGTTAGCTCGTTTGAAATCAACTCGCACTCGTGGTCCCTTATGATGAGGCACGACCTTGGCCATCCTCAGTGCCTCTTCGTAGGTTCTTGGGTTAAATGCCTCCACCATGCGACGGGCTTTCGGGTTTAGTCCCAATACAATTTTTTAGTCTCTTTTTCTTCAGTGTCTACTAGTGACGGTGTGAACCTCTTTAACCTCACAAATTTCTAGTCATATTGATCTACAGTGCGTTCGCCTTAGGTCAGTAACTGAATTCTTGTTGTTTCTTGATGCGGGTTTCCTATGGATAATACTACTTCAGGAAGGCTTCCTTAAATGTATCCCACGTCATGATCCTCTCTCCTGGGCTGATATTATTTTGTTATTCGTCCACCACACTTTTGCGTCCTTTTGTAGCACATATGTCACACAAGCTACTTTGTGGTCGTTCAGACACCTCATTGATTCAAATGTCGTTTCCATATTTGTGATCCACATCTAAGCACTATAGGATCTTCCTTTGAACCGATGAATGAACGAGCGTCATACCATTTGAAGTCCCGAACCAGTTGCCCCTCTGCCTGGTTGCAGATAGTTGGCTTGTTGTGTGGCCATCCTTGTGACTTGTTGTGTAGCCGTCATTGTGGCTTATTGTGTGGCTATGATTCTTTGCATCATGATCTGGAATGATTCCCACATAATCGTGTGGTAGGATCCAATCCAGCTGTTGGTGCTATTGGAGGTGGTGCACCTTGTGGGGGAGGTACATTTTCTGGAGGGTGTACAGGTTGTAGATCGGGTTCTCTTGGTGGTGGTTCAAGTGCCTAGAGTCTAGTAGTCGACCCTTCTTGGAAAGAGCTTCTTTCAGCTTCCCCCCTTTCCCTTCCCCTAGTGGGAGGTCTTCCTCTTCCTCTTCTACCTCTTCTGCGTTCTCTGGGCGGCATGGTTCTAGAACCAAAAACGTAATTCTATCTAAGTCTATAGTTTACTAACAGTATTACTCACAATCTACTATATAATTCAAGAGAACATTAATGTTGTAACATAAACAGGCATTAGCATAAGATCATATCATAGCAAAAAAAGCATACATTACCATAACATTCAATATTTAAAGCCAATCACATTAAATATATCACAAAATGTCCATCATTCCTCATCCTACGCAAGGTGTATCTGACAGCGACGGAGCATTGATAATTGGACTGTGGAACATGTCAAGCCTACGTCGTAGGCTAGTTTACAAGATCTATAACCTAAAGATTTGATACCAACTGTAACGACACTAAATTTTCCCTATTTAATCTAAGATCATTACTATACTTCTAACCTTACATTTAGTGCAAAATTACTTTAATGGACACTTTATAGTTTTGACATTAATTCATACCTTCTTTATTACCCGGGAATAAACAAATACAAGGAAAAGAAAGGAAAAACAATGTTGAATTAAATACCCTATACTAACCTATAGTTTATTAATGCAATTTCAATTCAACCTGTTCTAATCTATACTAATAATGCAAATGAAATTCAACCTATACTATGATGCAAATACAACTCAACCTATACTAACCTAAACTATTAAATTGGAAAGAAAGTCTATCCTATGCATGTGCCACGGTCACGGGATTTGCGATGCTTCCTTGATCTCACATGAGTGCCTTGCCTTTATTTGAAAATGTAGTAGCACGGGGCTTGAGTATTTTAAGAATACTTAGTAAGTGACCCCCAATGGGGGTTATACAACAAGAACTTGCAAATGCAATGATGGGACCTATCATATCAGTCTATCTTCCTACGGCACTGTCCTAATGGGCAGCTTGGATGTGTACCATATACTCAACACACTGCCCATATGTGCGAGTATGGGCTCACCAGTCAGTTCATCTGCTGGGCCCCTTTTCTTGTCGGGCGAGCCTACTTTGGTAGCTCTTTATGCCGAACACCAATTAAAATTAGTAATTGTCACGACAACATTGTGTAAAACATAATGATACTTTACCTACCTAGTGGTGTACGCGTCCGTACCCTCATGATGGAATAGGGATATCACCCAATGCATGAATACACATAATGGATAAGGTCCCAATATTTTTTCATTCTTAACAATATTAAATGTAACCCCGCTATTCATTTCATTCATATCATATTACTTCTCATTTCTCAGCCGTTCTATCATGCATAATTCTAACGGGGTTATATTTCATGCTATAGATTGTGATTTCATGCCATACATATTATGTTGTTTACATATTATAAGTTATAATTAGCTAGGGACTATTCTGATATTGATGGCCATGAAAGTTACCACCTTTCAATTAACCATAGTTTACTATCAATATTTATTTTCAAGGCTATAAATTGTTACTCGTGTACTTTATTTAGTACGAAGATTTTGAGTATTGCAATGAAAATTGCATATTATGCTTCTTAAGCCATGAACTTGTTCCTCCGCATTTTTTGTGTTTAGATTTGTATGTTAGAGTCATTCAAGTAGTCTTAATCAAGCTATCTTATGGAGTGATTCAAATCACAAGTTTAGAAACGAGTTTTCCTTATTCTTAATCTTAATTATCGAAGTAATTCGTTCCAAAATTTTCTCTTGTATTGATTTCTTATGGTTTTTTGGATTTTTTTTTAAAATTTAGATCTAAATGTTTTGTTCTTCAACAAAGTAGTTAGATTGAATCCCAAATATCATAGACTTATATGTTTCCTTATCGCTTTCGGGCTATGTTATGAAGTTATTTTAAAATGGTTTATCCATTTATTTTGTATTATGTTTTACATGTTTTCAATAAGATCCAAAATAAAGAATTTTAAAAAAATATTTTTTTTTCTCTCGAGAGTTATCAAGTGTCCTTATAACATTTTTAGATATCCGATCTAGTTGTTACAAACCACGAAACGAAAAATAATAATGGTGACCGACCCTACTGAGGGTTGAGACTCGATGGCTATGACACAATAGTCGCTGTCTCCTTTGATAGCAATAAAGTAATGGCCGTTGAAATTTTGAACTAACATTTAAGGTGGATGGATAAGAGTGAGAGATGATATTGCATATCAAATTTAAACGACATTTAAAGGATACCATTTATTTATTTATTTATTGCAAAATGTGGTTATTAAAATATTATCAACTTTTTATAACAGTTTTATATTTGTTACAACCCATCCTATACACTTTATTATATTATATTTATTAAAATTTAACTCAACTAAAAAATAAGAAATAAGAAACTCAGTTATCAAATATTATATTTTTCAAAAAATAAGAACAAGTTTTTATGACAAATTTAATTATTTTTGGCATTTATGTGCTTTTTAATGAGAAATTTTGGGGAAGACCAATAATTATATAAATCGATGACAAAATTGTATATCATTTCCAAATAAAATAATAACAATGGGGTCATTTTAATTTAACCCAATAAAATTAGTTATATTATAAATGATCCAATCAAAATATGGTAATACTAAGACATGTGTATCGACATGACCGGCCCAATCACATTGGCCCATGTGGTAGCGGGTTCACAATTAAAGAGGCCTAAACTCTTCCAACTCTATAAATAGAAGAGCCACTCCTCATTCAAATCATGCTCTAAAAACCAAACATATTCCCAAGATCAAGATAATTCAATAAGTAGAGGGATCATCCAACAAGATTAATTACTCAAATGTCAATATCATCCTCCAATAATATCAATAACTCTTAACATCAATCTATACACATCAACAAGTATAAACAAGGTTGATTCAAGTACATTAGCAAGCAAAAGGTCAATCATCTAAGAAAAAATTAGGGTTGTTCAGCGAGGAAATCAACAAACTAAAGGTCGATTAGGCAAATCAGCAAAACCAAAAGTCGATTCATATAAATCAACAAGTCAAAGGTCGATCCAAAGAGATCAACAAATCAAGTAGAAGGTTATCTAAATAGATTAACAAGCCAATCTAAGTCAATCAATAAGTCTAAAGGTCGATCATTCAAGTAAATAAATAAGCCCAATTGTCAATGATCCTAAGATCAACAAGCCAAATGGTTGATTATCCAATTAGATCAGCATGTTCAAAGGGCAATCATCAGACCTTATCAACAAGTTGAAGGGTTATCATCAAAGTAGACGAATAAGTTAGAGGTCTAAAAAATATAAAAAATAATCTAAGAAGATTAACAATGCCAATGACAAATCAACTAAGCCGAAAATATAAAATTTAGAAAGAATCAAATTAGAGAAGGTATATTTCATTATATTTAATACAAATTCAAGTTCTATAATACATATTAATAATTCGTTTTGAAATCACTTTGGAACAGTTATATTAGTTATTCTTTGTATGATTTATTGATTAATTCACATGCCAGATGCACATGGTACTATTCATCCTAACATAGAATTATTGGTAAAATAAAAAATTTAAAGTTAAATCTGAATACTGATCAATAGATTTGCGTGTATATATATATATAGTAGATTAAATTTGAACCTTGATTCTAGGTGTTGGTGGGCTAAATTGGTCGGATTGAAATATTTTTAAGGTCAAACTCAAATGACTCAAACAATTCCTATTAAATAATAAACCTAATCCAATCTAATAATAATTTGGGGTGTTCAATTCATTTATTCAAAATTTGTCGGCAAGTAAAGTGAGATTTTAGTAAAATATTTGTTATTTACAAAATTTGCCACTAAAATTTAATATATATTTTGAAAAATTACCTTTCAAATAGTTACAAATAAATAATAAAAAAATAATTATGAAATAAAATAAAATATATTATTATTTGGCCATTTTTTACTCTATCGTGAGTTAATAGGTCTACCCTCGCATGGGTGCTTGCCGACCATACATAAAATAAGGGTTCTAATTCAAACTCTGTTTATGATTCTTCTTGAAGTGGGCTCTCTTCAGCCTCACCTCGTTCTCTACCTCTAATAGAAGGTCGTCCCCATTCCTCATCTTACTCTCTCGTGCGGTCTAGGTAATATGGTTCTAGAAACCAAGATAGCATCTCTTAAGTCTAAGACAAATCATTATGCATATATATTATTAAAGATACATATAATAAAGTCACATCATATTGCAAACATTCACTCAGCAGGCAACAAGTCACATCATACTCTATAATGAATACAAGAAATATCACAACAATTTCAGTAATATCAACAGAAAAATGCATGCAAGTTCGAAGACGTTTCTCTTTTCTTATCTTGTGCAAGGCGTACCTGACAGTGACGGGGCATCGACATTGGGACCATGGAAGGTGCTAAGTGTCACAATTTGCAATATGATTGTGACCTGATTAAGTCATTGAGGACGATGACTAAGTTAAGTGGGGGAGAATGTCACAACCATACTATGAAGAGAGTAGGTTGTGACCCTCACGTCATGACAAGCAAAGCGGCCTCCCTCAAGAGGCGCCCATCTGGCATATGCGGGCCAATATAGAAGAGTGCCATGATGCGATCGAGGAGGATGATGCATCATCCAACACACCACCACGCAAAGTGGGCATTGAAGACAAGTTGAGACATAAGCAAGACAGAGACATCAGAATAGACATGAAGGACAAAGATAGGTTTGTTGAAGGGCCGGGTAGGGCCCCAGGCCTTAACCTCAAAAATCGAGGTTTTGGAAGGAATTTGGGCATGCGGTTTGGGAGTTAAGTCCGTCCATATGAAATATGAATGATTGCCAAGTTTGATGTCAATCGACACCGGATGGACAATGCACGACACCGTATGACCGTTCACCAAAATCATGTCTACGCCTGGAAGATTGAAAATGGTTCAAAATGTACTATAGGAGTACCATGGTGTTAGCTCTCCACCACCCCTGGGCCCTGTGGCCTAAGTGAGCTACCTTGTGGCACATACATGTGTCACAGTGTGGGCGAGCGTGTCGAGACGAGTGTCTCGGGCGACTTCCTTTGAAATAGATTTTTAAAGGACAGTACCAGACGACACAGGTGTGCCGGTATTGTGCCCTAGCCCGAGTGTTGGAGGTTGCTACATAGACCCGCTATCCGGTACGGTATCCGTAAATGACTTAGCATGGGCACGGGAGGGCCTATGCCTCGATAGAACCCTGATGGATGGATGTTCAGGAAGTCTCGATGAGATGAACGACACGCGGGCCCATTCTCGATGGCATGACCGAATGAGTTATGATGGCCGACGACATCCCGAGACTCGGGATGGCGTCAAGACATATGGACCTTGTCATGGGGATCGAGATGGCAAGATGAGATGCGACGTTGTATTGAGAGATCTTGGCCCGAGCAGAGGCAAGGTCGAGCCGAATGAGTTAGCCTAGTGTAGAGGCAAGTCGGATGTGTCGCAGACGATTGAACATGCACGCGCAGGCGGCGTGTGTGGTTGAACAAACTTGGATTCCACACAAGCGATGTTCGATTGACGAAGACAAACCTCGCCTAAAGTCCGATAAAGCCACAAAGTCGAGGCGAAAAATATATATGGGGCTTAATTTCCCTCACGGCTAGTTGTGAGCATGTCAAGATCACGACGCCATACGGTAAAAAATGTAGGACCGTGACACTAAGCCTACATCGTAGGCTAGTCTATAAAATCTGAAACCTAGAGCTCTAATACCAATTGTAACGACCCTAAATTTCTACATACTCAGAGTCGCTACTAACGTCTCATGCTCATCTCTAGTGTGGAAATACAACTCTTAAAAGAAAACATCATCTTTAATATAAATATCAAAAACATTTAAAACATCATCTTCTCTTGAAAACACAACCATGATCTTATGTTTTTAAATATGAAATTTAAAGAAAATAAAAACAAATACAAAATAATTTAAAATAATGAGATGCAAAACAACCTGTTCTAACCTAAGACTAGGAATTCAAATATGAGTCTACCCTATGCACGTGTCACAGTCTCTACTCGCAATGTCGCCATTGTCCGTACAAGTGCACCTTGCCTTTACCTAAAAAATGATGTGGCACATGACCAAAGTATTTCAAAAAATACGTAGTAAGTGGTCTCACTATAGGGAGTCATGCAAATGCAAACACATGCAATCATGATTTAGGGATCTATCTCTAGCTCATCTACGGGTGGCCTCTAGTCTCGGACAAATTGGATGTGTAGTACTTCCCTACACACGACCCTCACGTGCTAGTGTGAATCACCAAGGTGATCGCACATCCTTTGGACCCTCTGATCAAGCTAATCTGGATCAACGTCTGGAGGTCAGCGGAACCCCATAGTGTCATGCATCTCATGAATACCCTGCTCGTCATACTGTGTGCATCTGCACTCATCATCATACTGTGTGCGTCCGCACTCATCATCTCTAGGGGAAGTAGCCCTATGCTTAAGAATATATAATATGCATGAGGTCCCTCTAAATCTCATCATAACGTCCCTCCTGACACAACCTTCTAGTCTCATCTCTTTGTTACTCTAGGTAACACATGCTCATAGATATTTATATTAATATCATTTTCATGCTCTTAAGATTGTGTCCTATATTAGTCTATCGACATTATGCAATATGACACTCATCATCATACAACATGCTGAATAGGAAAAACTTCGACATATTAAGACAAACATCATGCAATCATCATATTCATCATATCGCCACAAAGTACATCAAATCTTTCCTGTATTTACTTTTTGTCGTATATTGTTCACCAAATCTTCCCTCTTCATCTCTGTATTTACTCTTGGCGTCTGTATTTACTCTTGTCCTATGATATTTCTCTTAATGAATTTAATGTTGCCATATGATATTCAGTATGTTTCATCTTTTAATTTTAATTTTAATTTTGTTCATCGAATCTTCTATTTTTGTCTATTAAATTTTTCATTTTTACTCTCGTTCTCTTTTTTCTTTGTAATTTATTTTAATTATGTTTAACCAAATCTTCCCTTTTACTTGTATTTATTTAGTTAAATTTCATCTTAATGAATTTAAATCGGTTTACAACGTATTTTTAGCCAATTTTCTTTTAATCCATTCTCACTCCAAAATCTTCCCTTTTTCGTTCTCAAAGTATTTCTGTGTTTTTCTTTCTCATCTATGTTAAAGTTCATCGATGTATTCTATTAAATTTTCATTGGTCCCTAATTTCATCTATGTATTCCGATAAATTTTTCTGGCTTCCTCCTCTTTGTATTTATTCTATAAATTTTTCCTTTTTTATCTATATATTTATTCGGTTAAATTTTCTTATTTCCCATTCCTCCTCGTTTCAGTATTTATTTTAGAGTTCTGGAAAATTTTCCTTTTTTATTTACTCTATTTTATCCTTTAAATCTCCTTGATATTCCTGCTATTGATCTGACTTGATTTACTAGACTCAATTTTATTGATTCTAGAGTATTTCCTATGACACATCCAAAAACTAACTAAAATCTAAATAATTTGATAAAAAAATAACATCTTATTCTTAATAATCTGATAAAAGGAAAAAGCTAACCTTTCTTGTAATGGGTAAAATGCTAACCAGAAGTAGAAAGGGCATCCATTCAATTAAAATTTCAACATTGAGTTTGAGTTCCCATAAATTGGTAAAACATTTCATACACACGGTAACAATAAACAAATCAAGATTATAATTTCTTTTCAAAATAGAATCATTCGTCTAATTCAACCCCAACTCGTACATAGAGACATTGACCATCCAACCTGTACACCATTAATCAGTTTCGAAAACTTATGGATGATCGATCACTAATGGCAAAAATTAACACTACGATCTTCCTTGTAGAGGCAGAAAATAAAACTTAGCTCACCCTAAACAATGACATTGATGGCCAGAGTTACCCAATCACCTAACATGTAATTACTATAAGATTCATTTGCATCATAACAATAATCTAATGCACAAACTTGGCCCAATATAATTTTAAACATGCTTTATAATACATCACTATCCTACAAACTATAGAGTTAATACATACACACATATCTAATAATTTTACCAAACAGATCATTAAGTCTAATAGAAAAGTCTCTTATTTTATTGATCATTTTTTCAACATAAAGAATGTTTTCTTTTTGATTTGCAACAAATTAAATTCAATCCTAAACAAAATTCCAACATTAACAATAAAACACTTAGTCACAACCTGATTTCCGAGTTGCAATAAAAAAGCTTGAAAAAAAAAAGACCGGTAAATTTTTCTTGTTTAAAAGAAAAAGAAATAAAACATAAATACATTTTATTTATAAAGGTTATGAGTTTGAGCACATTGGGTTGCGTAAACAAAATAACTTAAAATATTAAAACAATTAAAAATACGGGTAGCTCTATATGACACTTGTTTTAAATCCACTACCATCCTCGACCAACTCCTTGTCAGCTCAAAAATATGAAAGAACTGGAATGGATACAAGACTTAGTAAGTAGCCTACTCGTAGACTCTTAATTTGTTTATGGTGGATGCTAGGTTACCACACTCTTTCCATGCCATGTTTTATTTCATGTCTCGATAACTTAGGTCTTTAAATTGTGCTCTTGAGTTTTGAGTACTTACCATGGTTCTTGCCCAAGGACCTTAGTCTTGGGTTTTGAGTTCTTAAACATGGTTTTGATTTAAGAACTTAGATCTTGATCCTTGTTATTTGGTTCTTGGTTCTTATTCTTGATTCTTGTCCTTGTCCTTAACTCTTGTTCTTGGTTTTCTTTCTTATTTTCTAAGACGCTCCCCTAGAATTTATAGTACAAGATATGAACTTGACAACGTCTAAGCAATAACCAAAAATTTGAAAGAAAAGAAAGAGAGGTTTGTCCCACGTTGTTTAAGTTGAGAAAATGAAGAAAAGGTCTTTTAGTCTTACTATGTCTCAGGAATTGCTCCATTTCATCCCACTTGGGTGGTTTGAGGCCAGTTGAAAAATACATTTTCTGATGGCTCTAGTTTGACGTCTCGATTGTTTGGCTTGGATCAGATACGCTCGGACCTTTTTCTAACATGTGTGACTCTTCAAGAGTTGTCTTCAACACTTTCAAAGGCGTTTAAGATTAATATGACTATTTTTAACTAATTTAAATTATTTGGAACTAAGTTTAGATAATTTTATTCAAATTAGGCGAACCAATTTTCACAATAGAATTCTAAGTTATCACTGAGGTTCGGTCAAACTCGACCTACTCCACTCCCCAAGCGCCTCTTGGAAATTTGAATAAAGAACTTTCTCGACTCTTTCCACGGATCTGAGCCAAACCGCTACACCGCTCTTTTTACGAGTTCAAGAGCAAACTCAATCCTTTCCACGACGCAGTATCAAACCGATACAAGTATTTGAGTTTGATAATAACACACCACAACTCTCTCAAAGAGTAGATTTACAATTTGGGATACTCACAACTATTTCCTCACAATATAATAATAATCCCTCTCAAGAATAAGATGAAAAGAAATAAACTTGTAAGCTTGGAGAGAGCAACAAACAATGGAGACTTTGAACAAATGAGGATTGGAGAATGTATGTAAGTTGTGTATTTTAAAATGTGGGGAAGATGAGTTTATATAGGGGAGAAAAGTGGCAAAATGTAGGATTGAATATTGACCATTGGATTGTGTTAGGAATAATGGAAGGTGGAGATTAAAAGTAAATAAATAAGAAAATTTTCTAAAATTCATTTATTTCAAAATTTTAATATAATAGTAATATAATATAATAATAATAAAAAGTTATGTGAGTAACGGTTAAATTCAAATTTATATTTTGTAAAAATAACTTTATTTAAAAATATAATAATAAGAAGAAAAAAAAAACTCCACCATTTGTTACTCTCATAAATGTCATACTTTGATATATTTTGATTTGTCCATCATTTTGATTTTGCTGACATATCATCACGTCGGGTCTGTTGTCTCAATTGTAATTTCTTCGTTTTAGCTCTGATTTGAGTAATTGAAAAGTCGTTGAAATCGTTATTCCCGACCTTATACTGTGAACAGTTCAAAATACTGAAAATAGTTAATAATTAAAAGTAGGTTTGTTATCATCAAAACATCAATTAATTGATTGAAATTAATTAAAGTGAGATCAAGGGCCAAAAAGCCAACAATCTCCCCTTTTTATGATGACAAACCATTTCAAGAAAAATTCATAAAAATCAAGATATACACCATCCATGTAATAATACCAATACATGCTAATGTTTATCATAAATTTTACTCAAGCATATTCTCCCCTATATTAATGTCTTAAGAAATTATGAAACATCAAACAAGTAAATGATTAATAAATAATAAAACAACAAACTTAGAACAACAAACTTAGAGCATATTCTTCTTAATTTTCTCCTCCTTTATAATCATAAAAAAGAACAATTGAAAGAGAATACATCTAAGAATGACATAATGGCTCCCCCTAAAAACATGCATTCAAAAATTATAAAATTCAAGATATATATAATACCAAACTCAAGCCTATTTTTGCGAAAATTTTCTTCATTCAATGGCTTGGTGAAAATATCTGCTAGTTGATTATTAGAGTTTACAAAATCAAGAATAATATGTCCATTTTGCACATGCTCTCTAATAAAATGATGTCTAATGTCAATATGTTTAGTTCTAGAATGATGAATAGGATTTTTAGTTAAATTAATAGCACTTGTATTATCACAAAATATAGGCACACTATGAAACTTTAATCCAAAATCACAAAGAGTTTGTTTCATCCAAAGAATTTGAGCACAACAACTAGCAACCGCAATATATTCCGCTTCGGTAGTAGATAAGGCAACCGAATTTTGCTTTTTACTAAACCAAGAAACTAAGGAACTACCAAGAAATTGACAAGTTCCACTAGTACTTTTACGATCAAGTAAGCTTCCGGCAAAATCCGCATTAGAATATCCTACCAATTTAAATTCAACATTTCTAGGATACCACAATCCTAAATCAACAGTTCCAAGCAAATATTTAAATATTCTCTTAACCGCATGTAAATGAGATTCCTTAGGACAAGATTAAAATCTAGCACGAAGACACACACTAAACATAATATCGGGTCTACTAGCGGTCAAGTAAAGTAAAGATCCAATCATACCTCGATAAGCTTTAATATCTACACTTTTACCTTTTTCATCCTTGTCAAGCTTAGTGGATGTGCTCATGGGAGTTCTTGCAATCTTACCTTCATTGAACTTGAATCTTTTGAGCAAATCTTTAGTGTATTTCTCTTGATTGATGAAGATACCATCCTTGAGTTGTTTGATTTGAAGTCCAAGAAAGAAACTAAGTTCTCCCATCATACTCATCTCAAACTCACTATGCATACATTTAGAAAATTCTTCACATAAAGAAGGATTAGTAGAACCAAATATGATATCATCTACATATATTTGCACTAATAGCATATCGTTTTCTTTAATCTTAATAAAGAGTGTAGTGTCGAGTTTGCCCATTTTAAAATCATTCCCCATAAAAAAATTACTAAGTCTATCATACCAAGCTCTTGGAGTTTGTTTTAAGCCATAAAGAGCATTTTTCAACTTATAAACATGATGAGAAAATTCTACATTTTCAAATTCGGGAGGTTGTTCTACATAAACTTCCTCCATAATATAACCATTCAAAAATGCACTTTTCACGTCCATTTGATATAATACAAAATTTTTGTAAGAAGCAAAAGCAAGTAACATTCTAATAGCTTCTAATCTAGCAACGGGTGCAAAAGTTTCTTCATAATCTATGCCTTCCTCTCGACAATAACCTTGAGCTACAAGCCTAACTTTATTTCTAATGATATTCCCATTTTCATCCATTTTATTTCTAAAAACCCATTTGGTTCCAATAATAGAAGTATTAGATGGCCTAGGGAATTCCCAAACTTTGTTCCTTTCAAATTGATTTAGCTCTCCTTGCATGGCTAAAATCCAAAACTCATCATTTTCGGCATCCTTAAGACTTTTTTGTTCAATTTGAGAAACAAAAGCAAGATTATTAAATAAATTAATAGAAGAGCGAGTTTTCACACCTTGTTCGAGATCACCAAGAATCAAGTCCTTGGGATGAGACAAGGCATACCTCTATTCTTTTGGCATTGATGAAGAACCTTCTTCCTTTAAGCTCACCTCTTCTTTACTCGTAACAATTTCTTTGCCGTTGTCACTAACGAGTAAATCTCCAAAATTTCTTTCTAAATCATCACTACAAATAGACTCATTAGAAATATTATTGCAAGATTCATCAAATACCACATGGATAGATTCTTCAATAACTAAAGTTCTCTTATTGAAAATTCTATAAGCTTTACTAGTAGATGAATAGCCAAAAAAATACCAATATCCATTTTTGAATCAAACTTTCCAAGCTTTTCTTTGTTGTTTAAAATAAAACATTTACAACCAAAAACTTTTAAATACCCAACATTTGGAATTTTGTTATGCCAAAGTTTATAAGGAGTTTTATTTAATGAAAGTCTAATTAAAACTCTATTTAAAATATAACAAGCGGTATTAACGGCTTCCGCCCAAAAATATTTAGGTAAATCATACTCATTTAACATTGATCTAGCAAATTCTTGTAAGGTACGATTTTTCCTTTCAACCACACCGTTTTGTTGAGTCCTTGGAGAGGAGAAGTCATGAGAAAAACCATTATCTTCACAAAATTTTTCAAAAGGCAACACTATCAAATTCTCCTCCATGGTCACTCCTAATTTTAGTAATTAAAAACCCTTTTTCATTTTGAACTCTTTTTACAAAACTAGCAAATCTTTTCAAAACATCATTCTTATGTTTTATCATCAAAACCCAAGTAAATCTTGAAAAATCATCCACGTCACAAAGGCATAATAATTTCCTCCATAACTAGCTATTTTAGAAGGGCCAAATAAGTCCATAAGGAGTAGTTGAAGAGGTCTAGTAGTAGAAATCATATTTTTAGATTTGTAAGAAGACTTCGTTTGCTTACCCATTTGACAAGCGTCACAACTTTTATCTTTTTCAAATTTAAGTTGAGGAAGACCTTTAACTAATGAATTTTTTTGAAATATTTGAAATCAAGTACATACTAGCATGTCCTAGTCTTCTATGCCATAGCCAAGAGTTATCAAGCAAAACCGAAAGACATTTATCATTTGTAGAACAATCATTCAAATCAATAGTATACACATTATCATCTCTATTTCCTACATACAAAACTTTTCTATCACTAGCATTTTCAATTATGCAATTATTCTTATAAAAAACAACTCTAAAATTTTTATCACATAATTGACTAATGCTAAGTAAGTCATGCTTTAAACCATTAACTAACCATACATTTTCAATGAGAGTACAAGAGTCATTACCTATAGTACCCTTACCAATTATTTTACCCTTCTTGTTGTCATCAAAGGTTACTAAGCCACCATCCTTCTTGGAAAGATTCACAAACTTGAATGGATTACCCGTCATGTGTCTTGAGCAACCACTATCCAAGTACCACTTATTTTTCTTGGAGGCTTTCAAACAAACCTAAAAACAAAGATATTCAAAATTGACCTTTTGGTACCCATACTTGTTTGGGTCCTAGAAAGTTAGTATTCACAAATTTAGGAATCCATTTCATATTTGCATTCATATTAAAGACATTGTATTTGGATAAGTAACAAGAATAATCTTTATGTCCAAACTTACCACACGAGAAACAAACAACATTATGCAAGAATTTATTTCTTGGACTAAATTTGTGTATTCTATTTTTATTCGAAAAATTATTTTCTAAAACATTATTAAACTTTGTATTTTGAAAAACTTTTCTTCCTAAATGAATATTTTGAGAATTTTTCAATTTAAAGCACTTAGGTCTAATATGACCTTCAGCACCACAATAATGACATATAGGCACAAATCTAGATTTATCATACTTAGATACAAATTTACATGTGTTAGATTTAGACAAGATAGGGATGCTTTAACAAATATTGTTTTAGAACTTGAAGGTGTAGAACATTCATCAATATAGCCTAATCCTCTTTTATCACCATATGACTTGCCTCCTTCAAGTATTTTATCTAATTTTTGAGCACCTATTGTTAACATTTTAATAGACTCCTTAGCCCTATCAAGTTCTTGCAAATTATTTGATTCATTCTCTTTGAGCAATTTAATTAATTTATCTTTTTCACAACAGCTCAAGAGACTTGAATTTATCAATTAATGCATTTTTCTCATCACAATCAAATACATGCTTTTCACAAGGTACATCAATTTTAACAATATTATGATCCTTCTCTTTTAAGCAAGAAATTTCATTTAGTAAAGACTTATTTTCAATAATTGAAGTCTTATATTTCTTTTTAAGCACAACATACTTTGAACTAAGTTTTTCTAAATCAATTGTCATTTCATCAACAAGTTTAAATAATTCATGATAAGAAAGAGATTCAAGAGTTACCTCATCTTCTTGTTCATCCTCTTTGTCACTATGAGCCATGAAGCAAAAATTTGCTACTTCTTCGTCACTTCCACTTGCACTTTCATCACTATCATCCCAAGTAGCCTTCATTGCTTTCTTCTTGGATTTCTTAGATGATTTGAGGAGAGGACAATCCGTTCTTATATGACCCAGCTTTTTACATTCATAACATATTACCTCATCGTTTTTGCTCTTTTCACCTTTTGACTCTTTTTTATTTGTGAAATGTTTCTTAAATTGTTTCTTCCTTTTAATAAAATGTTGATACTTACGTGTGAAGTAGGCAACATCATCTTCATCAAGGACGTCCTCATCTTCAGAGTCAACTTTGATGGACTTTAGGGCTATACTTTTCTTCTTTTTGGATTCTTCTTCCATGTGCCCCTTCATGGTAATCTCATGTGTCATGAGAGAACCAACGAGTTCATCCAAATGAAGTTTTGTGAGATCCTTTGCTTCTTGAATCGCCGTCACTTTTGCCTCCCAACTTTTAGGGAGAGACCTAAGAATTTTTCTTACATTTTCGGAAGTATGAATACACTTTTCCAAGATTTTTCAAAGCATTTAAAATATTAGTAAATCTAGTAAACATATCACCAATAGGTTCATTATCCTCCATTTTAAATAGTTCATAATTATGAACTAACATGCTAATTTTTGTTTCTTTAACTTGATTGGTTCCCTCATGAGTTACTTCAAGAGTTTTCCAAATTTCATATGCCGAAGAACACATACCTACTCTATTAAAGAACATTTTTTCATATCATGCTCATCAAATTCATTTTCTAATTTAGGCACTTCAATATTATTAACGATTCTTATTGGAATGTAAGGACCATTACTAATATTTAACCACAATTGATAATCAACGGATTGCAAATAAATTTTCATTCTAGCTTTCCAACATGTATAATTTGTTTCATCAAAATAAGGTGGCCTAAAAGTTGATTGTCCTTCACTAAAACAATTTTTAACACGTAGGTTTGCCATAAGCTCGAATAATAAAGTTTAGATAAAAAATCTATAGGAGCAACCTGCTCTGATACCAATTGTTGGATCGGTATGGCAACCCTGGGGGGGGGTGAATAGGATTTTAACGATGAAAGTGTTTAAACGTGATTAATTTTTCTAATGATGAAACTTTTTACAAATAAGTAGAAGATGATAATTACTATAACAAAGTAATTCAAGTCAAAACAATAATCAAGTAGAACATGCAATAAATCACAATAATAATTTTGAAATTAAATAGGAAAGAGTTAGAGAAAATGACACCGTAGTTTTATAGTGGTTTGGTCAAACTCGACCTACTCCACTCCCCAAGCGCCTCTTGGGAATTTGAATAAAGAACTTTCTCGACTCTTTCCACGGATCTGAGCCAAACCGCTATACCGCTCTTTTTACGAGTTCAAGAGCAAACTCAATCCTTTCTACGGCGCAGGATCAAACCGATGCAAGTATTTGAGTTTGATAATAACACACCACAACTCTCTCAAAGAGTAGATTTACAATTTGAGATACTCACAACTATTTCCTCACAATATAATAATAATCCCTCTCAAGAATAAGATGAAAATAAATAAACTTGTAAGCTTGGAGAGAGCAACAAACAATGGAGACTTTGAACAAATGAGGATTGGAGAATGTATGTAAGTTGTGTATTTTAAAATGTGGGGAATATGAGTTTATACAGAGGAGAAAATTGCAAAATGTTGGATTGAATATTGACCATTGGATTGAATAATGGAAGGTGGAGATTAAAAGTAAATAAATAAGAAAATTTTCTAAATTCATTTATTTCAAAATTTTAATATAATAGTAATATAATATAATAATAATAAAAAGTTATGTGAGTAACGGTCAAATGAAATTCAAAATTTATTATAAATATAATAATATAATAATAATAAAAACTATGTGAGTAACTACCAAAATTTTAAAATATAATAATATAATAATATAATATAGTAATAATAAAAATCGATGTGAGTAACGATTAGATTCAAATTTATATTTTGTAAAAATAACTTTATTTAAAAATATAATAATAAGAAGAAAAAAAAACTCCACCATTTGTTACTCTCCCAAAATTATAAATGTCATACTTTGATATATTTTGATTTGTCCATCATTTTGATTTTGCTGACACATCATCACGTCGGGTATGTTGTCTCAATTGTAATTTCTTCGTTTTAGCTCTGATTAGAGTAATTGAAAAGTTGTTGAAATCGTTTTTTCCGACCTTATACTGTGGACCGTTCAAAATACTGAAAATAGTTAATAATTAAAAGTAGGTTTGTTATCATCAAAACATCAATTAATTGATTGAAATTAATTAAAGTGAGATCAAGGGCCAAAAAGCCAACACAGGCAAGTGACATTACTATTGGCTTGGTTAGATGTCCTAATTGTTGTATGAATCATGCGTGCCGGTAGCCCTACATGTGTTGTATTTTATGATTGTATGTCATGCTATGTTATGTTATGCTATTTTATGTTATATCATGCTTTGTTATGCTATGTTATGGAATTATATTCTATTATCAATGATACATGATGCATAGCCCTCAAAGCCATGTGCGCCAATTATGAAAGATGTGATAAGTATATTGTATGCATGATTCATTTGCACATTATATCAGGAATGAAATGATGTATGATTTGTGTTTTTAAAACAAATGAAATGATTTTAAGCCATGGGGACCTCATGCAATTACGTGTGTCAGGTGCATCGAGATACTTTCTCGTTATGATTAGTATGGATGCGTACCTTACTATATTTATAATAGCCCAAATAATAATAATAATAATAATAAATAAATAAGTAAATAGGTAAATAAATAAACAAATAAAACTAGAAGCACTAACCTCTCCTTCCACAATATCACATATCATGAAAAGAAGCAGAAAAACATATCCCAATCCAGCACAAAGAAACAGACAAATAAATATCACAAATCCAGCAAAAAGAAACATAAAAACAAATATGATCTTCCGGTAGACGCAGATTCACGTGAAGAGAGATGTCGTCCTTAAAGGTACATATTAAATCATTCTTTTAGTTTATCCTAATTTCATTTTTAAGAAAGCACAACCAATGATATCTTAGATCTTCATTTTGCAATGATTTAGGTGTATAATTTTATATGAATTCAAATGAAGTCAAATGAATCAATAAAATTGAAAACTAATAATATCTGTGAATTTAAATGAAACTAATAATATCTGTGAATTTAAATGTTGACAGGATTAAAGGAAGAAAAAAAAAAGAAAAATATATAAGAGAGGAAATATTTGGAAAAAGAATTTATGATCTTGAATTTAAATGTTAACAGAATTAAAGGAAGAAAGAAATACGAATAAAAGAAAAGAAAGATTTGGAAAGAAGAATTAATTAGAATACAATGAAAATAAAAGAGATGACTAGACAGACCTTAACAAAATAAAAAAGAAAGAAAGAAAAGAAGAAATATAGGGAAGAAGAAAAAAAATAAATAAAGAGAGCAAAAAGAAAAAGAAATATAGATAATGTCAAAATACAAAATCAAAAGAAAAAAAATACATAGAAAGAGAAAAATAAAAAAGAATGATTAGAATGAATAATAATATGATTAAGTAGGAATCGATTAAAAATTGGCCAAGAATATCTTTGAACAAAAATTAAGAAATAAAATAGGGTATAGAAAGAATATTTTGAAAATAAGAGAGTAGTCACTCAAAATAAAATCTTAATAAAAATAGAATATATATATATATGTGTGTGTGTATTATAACGTTCCAAGACTTTATTCATGCAAAGTCTTTAATGCTTGCATGAAGTCTAGCCCATGAACATTGTAAGAGTTAGAGAATTGAACGTGAAATTGATATCATGGATTCATATAGATTGACTTGGATACAAAAGACAAGATTGAACTTTCGTTAAGGATAAGTTAATTGTAAGAGTTATATTTCCACATTATAGATGAGCATAAGACTTTAGTAGTAACTCTGAGTATGTGAAAATTTAGGGTCGTTATAGTTGGTATCAGAGCTCTAGGTTTTAGATTCTGTAAACTAGCCTACGATGTAGGCTTGACACGTTCCATGGTCTCAACGTCGATGCCTCGTCACCGGTAGGTATACCTTGCACAAGATAAGAAAAGAGAAACGTTTTCGAACTCGCATGCATTTTTATGTTAATACTACTAAAATTGTTGTGATATTTCACGTATTTATTTAAGAGTATGATGTGATGTGTTGCATGCTGAGTGATTTTGTTTGCAATATGATGTGAACTTAGTATATGTGATGTATAGCATAAGTTCATAAGTAATGAGCCTTAGACTTAAAAGATGCTATCTTAGTTTCTAGAACCATGCTACTTAGACCACGCGAAAGAGTAAGATAAGGAACAGGACGATCTTCTATTAGAGGTAGAGGACGAGGTGAGGCTTAAGAGAGCCCACCTCAAAAAGGATCAGAGACAGGGTTTGAATTAGAACCCGTATTGCATGAAATGTTTGTAAGCATCCCTTCGGGGGTAGACTTAGTAGCTAGGGATAGAGTAAAGAATGACCAAGTAATCATAGGGAACCAAACTCTAAGCGTTGACCTGATGGTAGTAAACATGATGGATTTCGATGTCATACTAGGCATGGATTAGCTAGTCGAAAACCGTGCTAATATAGACTGTCGTAAAAAAGGAAGTAAAATTTTCACCATTAGTGGGACCTACCTTTAAATTTAAAGCCACAATTATCAGGATTACCCCCAAGGTAGTCTCAATGATGAAAGTGAAGAGGTTAGTCCAACAAGGCGGATGGGCTATTTTAGCATGTGTTGTAGACGTAAGAGGAAAAGAAAAGACCTCAGAAAACGTGCCAATAATAAACGAGTTCCTGGGTGTATTTTAGGACGACCAATCTGGAATACCCCCTTTCCGAGCGGTCGACTTCGTCATCGAACTCGAGTCGAGAACTGGGCCTATTCCAAAGCACCCTATCGCATGGCGCCAGCAGAGTTGAAGGAATTCGGCGCAATTACAGGACTCACTAGATAAAAGGTTCATTCAACCTAGCGTATCCCCCTAGAGTGTGCTAGTGTTGTTTGTTAAGAAGAAAGATCGATCGATGCATATGTGCATCGATTACAGAGAGCTAAAAAAAAAAAAAAAATAGAGAACCATAAAGAACAAATATGCTCTGCATAGAATAGAAGACTTATTCGATCAACTCAGAGAGGCAACAGTATTTTCTAAGATAGATATGCGGTCAGGTTATCATTGAATAAAGAGTAACGAAAAAGACGTACCAAAGACAACATTTAAGACAAGGTACGATCGCTACAAGTTCATAGTAATGTCATTTGGCCTCACCAATGCCCCAGTTGTGTTAATGGAGTTAATGAACCGAGTGTTTAAGGACTGTCTAGACACTTTTGTGATTGTGCTCATTGATGACATTATAGTGTACTAAAAAACAGACTTGGAACACCTCTGAAAAGTCCTAGCCAATCTAAGAGAGAACACGTTGTACGCCAAGTTCTCAAAGTGCGAACTTTGATTACAACAAGTCTCTTTCCTAGGACACGTGGTGTTAAAGGACGGAGTATTTGTAGATCCTACTAAGGTCAAAGCAGTCACAAAGTGGGAACGCCCAACTACGGTAACATCAGTACGAAGTTTCTTGGGACTAGCGAGATATTATCGGAGGTTCGTGCAGGACTTCGCTAGGATAGCCTCGCTTTTGACACAGTTAACACAAAAAGGGGTACCATTTATATGGAATGATGCTTGTGAGGAAAGCTTCTAGAACCTATAAAAGAGAATGGTAACCGCCTCGGTACTCATAGTACTCAAGAGCTCAGAAGGGTACGTAATCTATAGTGACGCATCCAAGAAGGGACTAGGATGTGTGTTAATGCAACACGGTAAAGTTGTTGCATATGCGTCTCATCAACTAAAAGAATATGAAAAGAATTACCCTACCCACGACTTGGAGTTGGCCGCTGTAGTGTTCGCGCTGAAAAATTGGGCGACACTACCTGTATGGAGAGAAAATTCAAAGTTTTATTGACCACAGGAGTTTAAAATATTTCTTCACCCAGAAAGAGTTAAATATGAGGTAGAGAAGGTGGCTAGAATTGGTGAAGGACTTCGATGTAGATATCCAGTACCACCTTGGAAAAGAAAACGTGGTTGCAAATGCTTTGAGTAGAAAGACGGCCCGCTCTTTGGCCCTCATTACGAGGGAAGTAAGGGTATAAAGAGAATTCGAGCGAGCCAACATAGTTATAGCGACCAAGAGAGTCATATCACAACTGGCCCAATTCACAGTGCAACCTACGCTTAGGCAGAGATTATTACCTCCCAACGAGAGGATCCAAACCTACAGAAAGTCCTAAGCCAGCTAGCCGTGAGTCCAGTAAATGGATTCTCGAAATCCACAAATGAAGTGCTATTGTATCAGGGACGCCTATGTGTCCAGACAATAGAGCAGTTAAGGAAAGAAATAGTGACGGAAGCTCACAACTCGCCATTTTTCATGCACCCAGGAGGTACTAAGATGTACCAAGATTTAAAACAACATTTCTGGTGGAAGAGCATGAAGAGTAATGTGCCCGAGTTTGTGAGCAAGTGCTTAGTTTGTTAACAAGTGAAAGGTCCTAGACAAGACAGTGGGGATGTTACAGCTCCTAAGTATACTGGAGTGAAAGTGGGAAAACATAGCAATGGACTTCACAGCAGGATTACCCAAAATGCTTAGCTATACAGTGATCTAGGTAATTGTCAATAGGTTGACCAAGTTGGCACACTTCTTACCTGGAAAAGTCACATATACAGTTGATAACTTGGCACAAATGTATGTGAAAGAAATAGTAAGACTACATGGAGTTCCAGTGTCTATAGTTTCAGATCGAGATCCATGCTTTACGTCAGCGTTTTGGCGCAGACTTCAAAATGTGTTGAGTACTTGCCTCAACTCTAGTACCGTCTTCCACCCCCAAACAAATAGATAAATGGAGCGCCTAAACCCAATCTTAGAGGACATGTTATGCCCTTGCGTATTAGACTTTAAAGGGAAGTTGAGCTTCCAAGTCACTATTGGAACGACATTGTTCGAGGCCCTGTATGGGAAACGGTGCAGGTCCCCTCTATGTTTGGACGAGGTAGGTGAGAGAGAGAGAGCTAGTAGAACCCAAGCAGGTCCGAGTCACCTATGAGACTGTCCAGAAAATTTGAGCAAAGATGTGCTCAAAGTAGACAGATAAGCTACGTCGATGTAAGGATTAAAAAAAAAATTACCAAGATGGCAATGAAATGCAAGAAATTGATTAAATATTGATATAGTTGGTGAAAGGAAGTGAGTCTTGAAGAAGGTGAGAAAATTGAAATTAAGGTTCAGTTGAGATTTAGAATTTTCCAACTCTACATGAATATTGATTCCAATAAAGCTTCTGAACCGCAAACCTACTAAATGAATTACTCATGAAATTTTAGGAGAAGGCTCAATATGACATAATAATATTATGTATGAAATTTGGAGACCATTAGATTATGATAACTCACTAAACCAAGGGTATGTGTAAAATGACTAAAATACCCCTATAATTATGTGCCACTAGCTTATGACCAAAGTGACCTCTAAATGGCATGAAATTTGATGAGGAGTCTTATGTCATGGATTAAAGGGATTGTACAAAGTTAGGCCATTGAAATATGTTGAGGACTTAAGTGACCAACATACCCCATAAGAATTCTAAGATGAGGAGATTAAGACAACTTTGGAATGTGAACGAAGAAAAAAAAAAAGTACAAAACCAGCCCTAAACAGTTTATAAGAAATCAAGATTTTTTCTGAATATCAAGTGAGAAGATGCTTATACAAGATTTATAAATGCAAAGAAATGTTTATGATTCATATGAATGAGGGCGTACTTTTTAAGAATTTTTCCTTAGTTGTACTTCAAAACTTAACAAAAAAAAAAAAAAAAACTTAGAATAAGGAGCTGAGTTATTCCAAAATTAAAACATTTTCGGAGACAAAAGTTTATTTTAGGGGTATATAATGTAATAGCCCAAATAATAATAATAATAATAAATTAATAAATAAACAAATAAAACTACACTAACCTCTCATTCCAATATCACAGATCATGAATAGAAATAGAAGAAAATATCTCAATCCTGCACAAAGAAACAAAAAAATAAATCACATACCATGGAAAAAGAAACAGAAAAACAAAAATGACTTTTTACCTGAAGAGAGAGATGTCTTCGTGTATATTAAATCTTCTTTTTGGTTTATCCTAATTTCATTTTTAGGAAATCATAACCAATGATTTCTTAGATCTTCTTTTTTGAATGATTTAGGTGTATAATTTTATATGAATTCGGGTAAATGAAGTCAAATGAATCAATTAAATTGAAAACTAATAATATATGTGAATTTACATGTTAACAAAATTAGAGGAAGAAAAAAAAGGAAAATATAGATAGGAGGAAGGAAATATTTGGAAAAAGAATTTATCTATAATCTGTGAAGTGAGGAAAATACCGATGATAAGAGAAAGAAAAGATTTGAAAAAAGAATTTGTCTGTGATGTGATCTGTGAATTTAAATGTTTACAAAGGAAGAAAAAAAACACAGAAAGAAAAAAAATTGAAAGGAAGAATTAATTAGAATACAAAAAAAATACTAAGAGAAACTAGAGGGAGGTCAGACTACTGTTAACCAAATCAAAAGAAAAAGAAAAATACAGAGAGCAAGCCAAATATGTAAACAAAATCAAAAGCAAAGAAAGTAAAAGGAAATACAGATAATGCCAAAATACAAAATCCAAAGAAACAAAAAATACATAGAAGAGAAAAATAAAAGAGAAGAGTTAGGAGTAAGAATGATTAAAAATTGGCAAGAATATATTTGAACAAACCTTAAGAGATAAAAGAGTACAAAAAAAATATCAGAAGAGAAGGACGTAGTCCCTCAAAATAAAAAATAAAAAATAAAATCTTAATAAAAATAGAATATATATATATTATAACGTTCCAAGACTTTGTTCATGTAAAGTCTTTAATGCTCGCACAAAGTCTAGCACATGAACTATTGTAAGAGTTAGAGAATTGAACGTGAAGTTGATGTCATGAATTCATATAGGTTGATCTAGATACAAAGGACAAAATCGAACTTTCATTAAGGATAAATGGGTGACACTAGTATAAGCTAATCAAGTAAGTGACCTTGCTATAGGATACGCTAAAAATTGTATGAGTTATGATGATGTATGAGTTGTATCATATGATGTCGTATGAGTATGGATACAAAGGACAAAATCAAACTTTCATTAAGGATAAATTGGTGACACTAGTATAAGCTAATCAAGTAAGTGATCTTGCTATAGGACACGCTAAAAATTGTATGAGTTATGATGATGTATGAGTTGTATCATATGATGTCGTATGAGTACATGATGATGTATGAGTTATGATGCTTGATGATGTGCGTAGTATATATATTTCGATGAATGACGTACTTGATATGATGATGTTTTCCATATTGATGTATGTGCATAGAATATACTTGATGCACTTTATGGCAATATGATAAGTATAATGATTGTGTAATGTTTACCTTGATATGATGATGTTTTCCATATTGAGCATGCTATATGATGATGAGTGTCATATTGCATCATGTCGTTAGATCGACATAGGATACAAACCTAAGAGCATGAAAACGATATTAATACAAATATCCACGAGTATGTGTTACCTAGAATAACAAAGAGATAAGACTAGAAGGTTGTGTCAGAAGAGACATTATGATGGATTTAGAGAGACCTCATGCATATTGTATGTTCATAAGCATAGAGCTACTTCCCCTAGAGATGATGAGTGCGGACGCGCACAATATGATGATGAGTGTGAATGCGCACAAGTGTGAATGTGAACAAATGAGGGGGTTCATGAGGCGCATGACACTATGGGGTTCCGCTGACCTCCGAACGTTGCTATTGATTAGCTTGATCAGAGGGTCCAAGGGGTGTGAGAGCGCCCTGGGGATTCACACTCGCACGTGTGAGTTGTGTGTAGGGAAGTACTACTGTAACGACCCTAATTTTTACCCATTTAATCTAAGGTCTTTACTATACCTTGGGATGCGGAATTACATTAAATGGGCCCTGAATATAAATGCGACTCAACACTCGTCTTTTATTACTTCGTGAAAGAGAAAAAGAAATACAGGGGAAAGAAAGGAAAAGAATAATTGTCTCAACCTACCCTAAGGTTTATTATGCGATTACAATTCAACCTATACTAATCGATACTAATGAAGTAAACAGAATTCATCCTAAACTAATCTATACTAGGAAATGGAAAGCAACTACCCTATGCACGTGCCACGGTCCCGGGGTGTACGATGCCGCCAACGATCTCACATGGGTGCCTTGCCTTTATCTGAAAAGTAAAGTAGCACGAGGCTTGAGTATTTTTAGAATACTCAGTAAGTGACCCCCTATCGGAGTTATGCAACATTCACATGCAATGAAATGATAGAACCTATCTTTCGTTTCGTTTTGTTTCGTTTTCCCTACGGTGCTGTCCTAATGGGTAAACTTTGGACGTGTACCATATACTCTACACACAGCCCATACGTGCGAGTATGCGCTCACCAGCTAGTTCGCACACCGCTGGGCCACTTTCCTTATCTGGTGGGCATGCTCTGGGAACCCCTTATGTCGGAACCCGTTAGAATCAGTAACCGTCATGGCAGCGCTATGCAAAGCATAACGATCGTTGTCCTGCCATTGGGTGTACGCGTCCGTACCCTCGTGATGGGATAGGGGTATCCCCCCAGATGCATGAACACACAATATGCATGAGACCCCACTAGTCCTACCTTTATCATTAATGAACATAACCCCCTGTCATGTTTCATGCTTACATGTCATTCTCATTTTCATTTTTTTACGTATCATACATATTCCTATCGGGGTTATGTTTCCATGCAGTTTATCGTATTTCATATCATATAATTCATGCTGTTTACATTCAAATATTTTATACAATCATGCCATAATCATTCAAGAACAACATATCCTCACATGGATAACATATCGCATCAAACTAAACAGCATACATAGCATATATTCACGTTCACATGATTACGTACTTAAGCACATTAAACTAGCATACAATTTAATGACACGTGCGAATCCACGGGCACGTGCCAACAAACAGCAACCAACGCGTAACCTACGACAGGTGAACCACTTACTTGGTAGGCCTTAGCCGAAGTACTCCCTCGAATACAAACGTAAGCTCCTAGCTCCTCGTGAACGTTCTACGCTTCCGTTGGTGGTTGGTTCCTATTGGTTCATTCATTACTTTCGTTAGTATTTCACAAACATAATTAATTTCCAACTTGAATTTGTGAAATACGATCTTAAAATGATCTATTTTATCTTAAACAAGGCCGAAACTAAGTCTGGGAGGGCCAGAATGGTGACAAACGGGCTGAAAATAGGTTTCCAGAGCCAAATAAGCCATCGGAGCCAAGAAGCCGCAGCCGAGCCGATTAAGCCGCCGGAGCCAAGGGGAGCCGCGCTACAGACATGCCACGTGGCACAACCAAAGGGCGACGCGTGTGCAGGGGTCTCGGGCTGAGGCGCGGGTTATCAGATCGTTCGCGGGTTTCAGGTCGTTCGCGAGTGACGGGTCATTCACAGGTGACAGGCCAGCTCGACTGAAGAAAAAGTGCAGGTGGGCTGGGTTGGGCGTGTCGACGTTGGATTGGGCTTGCGGGTACTGGGCTGACATACGGTGATTGGGTTCGGTTCGGGTTGCGGGATCCGGCCCTTGGGTCGGACTTCGTCTTCTTCACCCGATTGCCTGCGCATTTATCCAGTGACTTTTCTCTCTCCTCGTTAATGTCATTTCGACGTCCTTTTTCCCTCCTTTTTCCTCTGTTCTCGAGTTTCTTTTTCCCCCTAACTCCATTTTTTGTATTGATTTGGTTTGTAAAAGCCTCACACTTCTGGATCTAGAGAAGTTTGGAAATCAGACGTTCCGTCTCCCTTGCCGACGGTGTTCAACGTATAGGATTCGTCTAAATCTACCCCTGATGTGTGTAAAAGGTTCTGGGATTACTTTTGTTGCGTAAAATGGAGGTTTTGACGTCGATTTCGTATGGTTTGGACTCGCCGGAGTTTCGTCAAATTTTCTCTGTTCTCTTCGTTTTTCTCTATTTTTTTTGTTCTTTGCAGGTTGTTTTGGAGTGGCTGAAGGTCGGGGTCGAGTTCTGTGGCATCCCAGCCTTCGACCGCCCTTTGTGGGTCGTGTGCGAACGAAAACTTCGACGTTCGCCGGAGTTTTCAGTTCTGCCGATGACTTTTTTTTTTTTTATCCGATCCGTTACAACTACACATCCAATTTGTCCAAGACTGGAGGCTACCCCTAGGATGATTAAAGATAGATCCCTAATTCATGATTGCATGTGTTTGCATTTGCACCTATAGTAGGGTCACTTACTGAGTATTCTTCGAAACACTCAGGTCGTATGCCACATCATTTTTTTTCAGGTAAAGGTAAGGCGCAATTGTACGGAGGGCGACGGCATCACGAACAGAGACTGTGGCACATGCATAGGGTAGACTCATATTTAAATTCCTAGTTTTAGGTTAGAATAGACTGTTTTGCATTTCATTGTTTCTAATTATTCTGTGTTTGTTTTTATTTTCTCTAAATTTCAGTATTTCGTGTTTAAACACAATAGACCACGACTTTGTTTTTCAAAGAAGAAGTTGTTCCAAGCGCTTTTCGAAGTTTACGTTATAAATGATGTTAATGTAAGAGTTATATTTTTGCATTATAGATGAGCATGAGACCTTAGTAGCGACTCTGAGTATGTGGAAATTTAGGGTCGTTACAATATTTATGTTTGTGATTATATTACATGTGTCTTTTCCCTCGGCGGTGTTTGGTGGCATGAGAGCACGCTAGCCCAATGATTAGTATGGATGTGTACCTTACCATATTTATGTTTTTTTATTATATTACATGGGTCTTTTCCCTCCGTGGTGTTTGGTGGCATGAGAGCATGCTAGCCCAATGAGCCAGGCCCAAGGAGTACGTTATGAGCCTGCATGGTGGATCCATGTGCGCGTATGTGGGTTGTGTGTGGGGGAAGTACCACACATCTAACTTTGCTAGGACTAGAAAGCAAAGTCCAATGCCTTGCTTTGATATATTATAAAAGGATAGGTTCCACCATGATTACATTTGTATGCATTTTCTGACCTCAATAGTGGGGTTTCTTAAAATACTAAGTCATTATTTTCAAGTAATGGTAAGACACCTCTACATAGATGACAACGTTGTTACTACGACCATGGAAGCGAAGCTCGGTTAGTCTTAGGTAGATTAGGGTGTCTATTTATTATGTTGTTAGACAATGTTATTTTAAATGAATGTATAAGTCATGACATTATTTTGAAATGTTTTAATGATTTTTTTTCGTGCATATTAGTCATGCCATGCATGTAATAGTATCTCTATTTTAGTAAGAAAATAAGGTCGTCACAGTTGGTATAAGAGTTCTAGGTTTATTGATTATGTAGACTAGCTTACGATGTTATGTTATATTATGATTTAGTAAGCACAACATACTTTCATGGCTCCTCAGCAGACGCGTCCATCAAATATGCCTGACCAAAGATAATAAAGGACATTGTTATGTTATATTATGATTTATTATGTTTGGAACGTGAGTACTATGATTCCAGACATATTTAGATTTAACAAGATTCTTAATGTGATTATGAAGTTATAGTCTCATGAAAATTGTTAGTAGGCTACTTAATATATGCATGAAAGTAGTTTTCAAAAGTTAGATAACGATATAATGTTATGATCATAGGAAAACTACCCATATACTAGTGAGTAAATTATTTTAAATAAAAATTTTCTAAGAGGACATGTTAAACAGTAATATTCATAGGATGTTATAGATATTTGAGTGTAACGAGGTTGAAGAAAGATTATGCCACTATGAAGTACATAATAGGAAGTTAAAGTGTTGGTATGAACATCGAGTGATTTGGACTTATCAAGTGGAAAATTGGCAAGCTAACATCATAAAACTTTAAACACTATACTTGAACTAATTTGTGATCACTATGAGTGCATTCAATAGAAGTAGAGTTTTGGAAGTAATGAAAGGAAGAAAGGGACACAATTGTGATATATAAAGCCAAACTTGAGAACAATGGCAAGTATGAAAGTTATGAGGGTTAAAAGTATCTAGTCACCATTTAGATAAAGGTGTTAACTCCAATATATGCAATATATGTTTAGGAAACCAGGATTTAAAATTGATTTGGGTGGAAATTCACGATAATTAAAAATTTAAAATTTGTCTCTAAACCAATAGAAATTCCACGGCAATCTTCCTGATCCTACATGAATACATTTCAATTGTGCAGTATGAACCAACTTTTTTTTAGTAACTTGACATTGGATTTTCTTAGCTATGTCAAGAAGTTTCAAAGGTAGTTAAGGTTTCAAGATGCTTATTTGAAAATAGATTTTAAGTGTTAGAGATTTCCTATTATAGACAATTAGGACTTTTCTCCAAGTTTTACGGGTAGAAATGGCCTACGGCCTACGAATCTATGTGAATTCTAAGTTAACATTTAAAATATTTATGCAAGAGCAAGTCGAGAACCAAAAGTTAGGGGCCTAAACAGGACGAATTGCTTGATTCAAGTGACTTTAAAATGACCTATGAAATAGATTTTGTGCTCATGAAAGTTTAATAGAAGGCTTAAATGAAATATAAGGTTATGTATGAAATTTGGTGGAGGTCAAATTAAGTTAAGGGACTAGACCAAGGATAGATGTAAAATGAGCAAAATGCTCCCGTAGATACATACCACTAATTTATGACTTAAGTGACCTAGACATGAAATCTTATGCAGAGCTATACTCTATGGGTTAAAGAGATTATGCAAAGTTTCAAGACCATTGTAATATGTTAAGGATTTAACTTAAGATTGTGGAGTGGTAAATGATCAAAACACCCCTATAAAACTTATAAAATGTTTCCAAGACCTTAAAGGACACCAAATGCTATGAAACTTTATAAGAGACTTATTTATGACCTTAATAATACAAGATCACAAGAGGATTAGAACATATTTGAGGTATGAACCTAGAGGAAAATGATGAAAATATCCTTGAAGACCCCTTACAAGAAACCAACGTTTTTATGGGTACGAGATGCTTATGAAAGATTTATGCATGTGAAGAAATGTTTATGACTCATATAGATTAGGACTTTAAAGTTAAGAATTTTTTCTCGAGTGTACTTCAAGACTTAATAAAGAATTCTTAAATCTTGAACCCAAGAAACCTATGAACTAAGATGACGCCTTATGAACAAGGATCACGCAAAAAATGCACCACCCAAGCCCTAAATCTACTATGACATGAAGACTGCTATGTACCACTCTACCCAAAATACCTTAAAAGACCTCCTAATATTTAGTGTAACATGGTCCTATAGCACAAACCACGTTGTAGGGAATGCATGCAATCCAAAGTCTTAGATGCAGGCATCAGACCATGTCGTGGGGGAGCGCATGAAGCCTAAGGCAGAAGTAAGAATTGAGTTGTTCACTAACCATAGGACCCTACATATCTCCCAAGGGAGTGTATAAAGGACAAGAACCAAGGTCTTCAGTACAAAACCATGAACCAAAAGGGGGGTTATCTTATGGGGAGTGGGAAAGTTGGGAATTAAAGTTGAATTAAGTATTTGAAGTTTTTAAGCATTAGTATCAACACTAGAGGTTGATTTCAATAAAGAGTCCGAGTCATGAACCCATTTCAAGTTCTTAAGATTATGGATAGAACGATGAGTAGAGTTGAGGTAGACCAAGCCATAGATACGCGAGTTACTAGTTAAGACTTCAAACCCCCTAACATTTTCTATTTAACATATTAGAGTGTTATGAGGAAATGATTGGTCCAAGTGGCGATTTACTGAATATCAGGAACTAATCAATGTAGCAATGAAGAAGAGGTATGAACCAAGAAGGATAAGGGTCAAAGATTTCCTCGATGTTTCAACATGGTTGTTATGAGTGACTGAGATTTTTGACTCATTAATGCCAACAACTTGTATAATTTTCATGAATTAGATTTTCGAAGAGGTTCTTAGACTAATTTATAGTAAAATGTATCCTAAATATAGTAATTTAATCCAGGTCTAAAAGGAGTAATAGTATAAACCCTTAAGCTAATTTGATTTTTTTTTTAATGGAGGAACAAAAACCTTTCCTTGAACACCAAATATTAATGATGTAGTCCAGTGGACTTGTAACAGTCCGTTTAGAAAAATAAACCACGCAAGAACCACGCCACGAAAGAGATTGTTGACGACTGCACGTATACAGAAGGTACATTTCACGTCTTACCAACGTTCATAATAATCGGAAATCAGATCTGAGTTTTGAGTTTTTGAGAACTTCACGGATCTATCATTGTAGGCATCAACGTGTTGCAAAACCTCGTGGGAGTGAAGAAAAGAGGCCAGCAAAGAAGTAGAGGAGGAAAAAGGACGGCGTTGGAGACGACATGAAGAGGAGAGAAAAAAGGCGATGAAATATCAGAGGAATCAGGCAGGAATCCGACTAAATTGGACTGACATTTGTGTCAAAGAAGTTGTTGCTAGGGACTCAATTAGGTGAGGGATACAAATATTTTGATTTTTAAAATTATTAGATATGGATGCACCTTATTATACTGTAATGAAATGTTATTTTGAGAAATTATGGGACGTTCTTACACGAGCTCCGTGATTCAAAACTTTGTGCAAATACTTATGTATATGATATTATACCATAGGCTATGTGGTCTATTTGATTTTGTGCAATTAATTATTGATTTGGAGAATTGTACCAAGAGTGTATTTTATCTTTTGTGAAACTACTAATATGTGTAAACAAAAGTTGTATGGGAGGTAGACCAATTTTGGGTTCCTCTATTTAGTTCCTCTATTTTATGTATTTAGTTCCTCTATTTTATGTATAGTGGTGTGCATATCCAATCCTAACTCGAAAAGTTACTTACGAAGTGATTTTAAATACTTTCTCTTTTCAAAAAGTTTTTAAGTAAAGAGAAAGGTTCCAGAGGAAGGATGGATGGTTGACTTTTAATTTTATGATTTTGATGTTTGGTTGATGGGAATAAGATTTATTTTTCTAACGGTTTTTTATTTTTTCTTAATAAACCTAGAAGTATGAAGTTTGTCTTTGTGCAATTGATCCAAGTCTAAAAAGTTGGATCATTACACTACTAGCTTATTCAAGTTAACGAAGATAAAATATAAAAAAAATTCAATCTTATTCGAGTTTAAAGTAAAAATTCATATGACAAGATTGAAAACTTTAGGGATAAAAAATATTATATATCGTCAAATCTACCGTAAAAATACATCGCTTTTCAAAACATAATCTCTTACATGTTTGAAAAGACACATAAACTGAAGCATATATATATATATATATTCATACTACAACAATAACAACACAAAATAATTTAAAGTTGGGTTGTTGGTCCACTAGAATTCTGTGAACATATGACAAACCTAGATGTCGTTAACATTGTCTCATCCATGACATAATTCCCACCAATAAAAACTGTAAAGAGACAGCAGCTGCTCTGCCAGCCACACACTTGACTACAAAACAAACCCAAACTCCCTCTGCAAATTTGGGACCAAACTCAGATCCTTCTGAAACCTCAATACACATTCATTTCACTTCTAATACTCAAAATCACAAATTTCTATCTTCGATCCTCATATTTTGGTTTCCTCCCCACGAAAAAGATCCTTACCCTTTTCCATCACAAACATCATTACATTCCCTTCTCATCCACTGCTCTCTAGTACACATAATAATAATAATTGTACATACGAAAGCCACACCAAAACAAAGATCATAATTTTATGTCACATTTTTAATCCTAACACACTTAACATACTATTTTAACAAATATCATAATTTTATGTCACACTTAAACCCACCTCTCCTCCTAAATATTGACGTTGTTGTGATTATTGGTCCTTTGTCTTTTGATGCTGCCTGAGGATGATTGGTCTTCGCTACAAACCTTTTCCATCACTCCCTTTAGGGCTTCCTGAATGGAACTGATGCTGTATTGGTGCTGCTGCTGTTCAGCCTCCTCTTGGTCGCTGGAGGAGTCGTCGTCCCCGGTGATAAACAGTACGTTCTTTACTCGGCCGCCCAGTGTCGTGATCTCCGCTTTTAGGGTTCTCAAGCGGAGGGATTTCAGGGTTTTAATGATCTGTGGGAGAAGATCAGACCTGTCCTCACAACAAAGTGAGGCTTTTATCACGAACTTACCGTCCTCGTCCGATGCATCGACGTCAACTGATAGCTCGTCGAGCTCGGTCGGAACTGGACTTACATCAGCTATCAATGTGGTCTGGCGTTTCAGCTCTTTTACATGTTGAATTACCTCTGCAAGCAAGGATGCCTTGTCCGTCTGCAAAAAACATTGTAAAAATGATTTCTTTGAGAATAGTAGAAAATATATTAGATGAATTTATTCAATTTTAATGAAATTGATTGAATAAGAGCTTCCATTTTATATCGCATGTGGAAAAAAAAAAAAAAAAATGTATAAAAATCTTGGATTTTAGAAAATTCCATAACATACAAAACAAAAAATAGCTCAATTTGGGAGTGATTTTGAAGTAAAGAAATTGTTTCCATTTGTTTTTGGGTTTAATTTGAGGAACAAAAAGAACTTACTTTGGTGGTACTTGGGAGTAAGCTTCGTAACTTAGCAAGATGATTATTGATTCTCTCTCTTCTTCTTCTCTCAGCTTCACTATGGCTTTTAGAGGCAGCAAGAGCTTTGGCGTCCATTATTTCTTGAGCGCTCATCTTACTCAGCTCGGCCTGCAGGCCAAAGGGGCCAGACCCAGGCTGACCCATCTGCCCAATTCCAAGGCTATTGTTCCCAATATCGTAAGGGAACTGCAGAGAAGCACTTCTCCTATTGAAGAAGCTGGCGTAGGAAGGTGGGGGCGGCGGCGGGATGAAGGGGTCGTGGTGGACTTGAGGGATGGTTGTGGTCGCGGTCCACGGAGGCGTAAACATCATAGGAGAAACTTCAGGAAAAATCAAGCCTCCTCCTCCTCCTCCACCTCCTACTCCAAAAACGTCGCTGTTTTGTTGCATAGTCTGGAATTGTTGCATTAGGAGGTGCTCTTGAAACCCCTGAAAGCACTCTCCTTCCTCCTTCATAATACCCCAAAAACAAAACCCTTGTGGTTAAGATCTGGTTGGTGCGTGGGCAGTGGGAGTTTGAAAAGGATGATGGGTTTGAGTTGGTTGAGATCAAAGGTAGGAGCAGCTTTGGTTTTTCAACCCTTCCACTACGCTAAATATATAGACGACGCAGCATCCATAGGCGCCCCCTTTCCTTTTCCTTTCCTTTCCTTTCCTTTCTTCTTAAGGCATTCTTTGTCCACTTCTCTTTCTTTCTTTACACCAAAACCCTCTCTCTCTCTCTCTCTCTCTCTCTCTCTCGATATATATATATATATATATAATATGTACACACACAAACACACCTTAGGTTTCTCGATTGTGTTACATAATCATTATTAAATACACTTTTGTTCCACTTCATCTTTCTAGATGGTAAGATTAACATGCTTCAACAACATTATGATTCTTCACTTAATTCAAATAATAATACCTATGTAATGCATTTATATTTGTTTAAAGAATTTATTTTAGACTTCAAAGGATCAAAAATGGTTACTTTTTACCATTAAAGATATCAAAATTGATGTTTTGTAAATACAAGAACTATGTAAACTTGATAAAACTAAAATGAATGTTTTAGATGATGATTGAATGGACGTTTTGGATTTTAGCCGATGAATGTTTTAAGTTGTTTTTTTATTTTTATTTTTTTAGTTAAAAAGAGGCATGAGGAGTGTGGGATTTTTTAAACTATCTAACTTTTACAACATTATTAATGTCTTAATTATTAAGTGCATCTCAAATGAGTTAAGTGTGGGCCAAAGGAGATCAAACCAACCCCCACAAGTTACTTTCATCATTTGACCAACTCACCTCGACCTAACCTTAGTTCAAGCTTGAATCTTGCACGGTTTGAGTATGGATTGTGCAAATATAAATCTTATGTTAGGATCGCATAATAACGCACACATTCGATCAAGATAAACACAAATAACAAGAAAGAGAAAATGCAATAGGGAATATTGGCTAAAAGTTTATATCGGTAACTTCAAGTATGTACACCGAGACAAAATACTGAGAATGAAGAACCACCTACTATGTATAAATATCTATCATATATAGCTACCGCTTTTTCCCATAAATAGTCATTTACTATATATATGGTTGAGATTACGGAGTCTGCTGCCAATTTATAATTTATTTCATTGTGATAGAATTAAAACTATATATAGAATACCACAATTAGTATCTAGAGTCTTCACACAACCTCAATGTTCCAACATCAACACATTTTGGGAACATGTTTGGTGGATGCTTTGCACCCTCTATCTTATCCAAACACATCACCATCTTCCACTGACATGCGAGTGAAATGATATCGTCTTCTGTGTTTTATCTTTGAATGATAGATTAGTTTTCTCAACAATTGTATGACACTCTAACTATATGTATAAAAAATCTTCTCATGCTGCTTTTTGTCCAATTCTTCTAGATAGTCTATCATCCATATCATCTTCTTTCCAGCTTCAGCTATTACCTACATACTTAGCCTTAGTAGATAAAAGAACAACGCATTTCTGAAGCCTAAACATCCCATCATCCATGGCTTGCTCCCACTTGGTTGTATTTTTCAACTGTACGACTTCATCAAAGGGCTCTAGTTTCCCTTCATAAATTAGCAATAGGTACTGTAATGAAGGTACATACCCATTTGGTACTTTGATAGCTCTAGATGATTTTTTTAACACCTTCTCAAGTGTCACTTGCTCCACCTCTGGTTCCTCAACAACAATCTCAAAGGTTCCTCGAGTATCTACTACAACATCACTAAGTGAATTTTTTTGCAACTCAACATCAACTCCTACTTGCTTTGTTGTCGTAGAACATTTCTTTTCTTTATCCTTGTATAGGACATTTTTATCAAAAGTCACATCACAATGTCTCACGATTCTTTTGTTCTTGACGTCCCAAAACTTGTACCCCAACATGTCAAAATCATAGCCTATGAGGTAACACTTCATAGGCTCAACGTCAAGCTTGTCGCTCTTTTCTGGATAAACACGAACATACGTAGTGCAGCTAAAAGTTCTCAAGTGAGAATAATTGAGTTCTTTTCTTGTCCATACTTCTTCTGGCAACTTATACTCCAAGGGTACTGACGGCCTTCAATTGATCAAGTAGACTGCTATATTTACAGCATCGACCCAGAATGTCTTTGGCAATTCGGAATGAATCCTCATACTCCTTGCCTGCTCGTTCAATGTTCAGTTCATCTTTTTAGCAACACCATTTTTTCTTGCTTTACTAGGAACTATCCTCGTTAATCTAATTCACTCAGCTGCACAAAATGCTTTCAATTTTGACTTGTCGTACTCTTCTCCATTGTTTGACCTCAGGCATTTGATCTTCAAGCCGTCTGATTTTCAACTTCAGTTTTTCACTTCTTGAAGGTCACAAACACATCTGTTTTGTGTTTCAAGAAATAAATCAATACTTTCTTGCTGAAATCATCGATGAAGGTGATGAAGAACTTTGGTCCACCCAGTGATGAAACTGGAGATGGTCCCCAAATGTCTGTGTGAACCATTTCCAACCGTACTTTCTTCAATTCTCTGGTAGCTTTTGTAAAGCTAACTCGTTTCTATTTGCTCATAACGTAGCTCCCATAAGAACCCATATCAACAGATTTTAAACCTTCTAAAACTTCTTTTGCAGACAACATCTTCATTCCTTTGACGCTCATATGTCCAAGCCTATTGTGCCATAGACTTGAATTTGAAGCACTTTTATCAACAGCAGCCATGTTCATGCACCCTCTAGTAGTGTATAAAGTTTCAGATTTTGTGCCACAAGCTACCACCATAGTACCATTCACAATTTTCCACGAACTCTTCCCAAAATCTATTGCATAACCTCTGCTGTCCAATTGACCAATAGAGATCAGGTTCTTCTTAAGACCAGGAATATGTTTGACATCCTTTCATGTCCACTGATTTTCTGCGGGAGTTTTTATGCAGACATCCTCATTTCATTCAATTCCCAAGGCTTTCTTGTCGGCAAGATACGCTTTCTCAAATTTTTAGACTTAAAATTCTGAAACAACTCTTTATTTGGAGACGAATGAAAAGATACACTTGAATCTAAAATCCGGAATTCAATCAGACTATCCACATTGAGGATTAGAGCATCCCCTATGTCGCTTTCTTGTCGGCAAGATACGTTTTCTCAAATTTTTAGACTTGAAATTCTGAAACAACTCTTTATTTGGAGACGAATGAAAAGATGCACTTGAATCTAAAATCTGGAATTCAATCAGACTATCTACATTGAGGATTAGAGCATCCCCTATGTCTTTTACTGAATTTATAGAATCAAAATCCTCCTCTAATTTGTGATTCTGCTTCCTCTCTGGTCTTGTACAATCTGCCTGAAAGTGATTATTTTCTCCACAATTCCAACATGTTACGTTTGGTTTGTTTGGAAATTTTTTACAGTTCTTTGATTCTGATCAACCTTTTTTTTTTTTTGCATTTTGATTTACTTCTTCCCCCCTGGTCAACACTGAGAGACTATTAGATGAATCTTCAGTTTCTCATTTGCAAATACTTTCGTTGAGAACTGCATCTCGTATTTCATCGAACTTCAGTTTCTTAGATTCTCGGGAACTGCTGATCGCGGCAACAACAATATCCCACGACTCGGGTAACGATGACATCAAAATCAATGCTTTAATTTCATCTTCAAAATTAATGTCCACTGAACTCAATTGACTTACAATCATATTGAATTCATTTATATGATCCGCAATAGATCCACCTTCAGACATTTGTAGATTGAACAATCTTTGCATCAAGTACCACTTGTTCATAACTGACGATTTTTTGTAAATGTTCAACAGTACCTTCAACATATCTGATGTTGTCTTCTCCATTATGATGTTCAATGTCACGTTTCTGGACAACATCAACTGGATGATTCTAGGGCCTGCCGATCCTTGAGCTTTCACTGCTCCATGGTCATCGTAACCTGCTTCACCCTCAACAGGGATTCGTGAAGATCTTTCTAGTACAGATAATTTTCAATCTGCATCTTTCATGAACCAAAATTTGATCCATCAAACTTCTCAATTTCAATCTTTGAAATTCCTATCTTCACAAATCGTGGTGGATGTTGCCTAGCTCTGATACTAGTTGTTAGGATTGCATAACAATGCACACACTCGATAAAGATGAACACAACAAACAAGAGAGGAAAAATGCAAGAAGGAATATTGGCTAAATGTTTATATTAATGACTTCAGCTATGTAGATCAATAAACAATATAGAAAATAAACAAAGTACACACCTAAGGTAATGGGTAAGAGTATATATATGTTTTCAGTTTAATAGGTATAAAATCAGCAAATATATCCACCAATTGTATAATAGCTATAAATAGGCAGCCTGCTCATATCTCAATACCTTCAACAATCCCATCTCATGACTACACATGTTTATGGAGCAGGGTAGATAGAGAAGTCTTCTCCCCCTTCCCTCCACCTATTTCATTATCGATTGCTGCTAAATTTCTTATTTATTTTTGTGAAGAATGGGTAGGAACTCTCTAGTGATTTTTTTTCCTTTATTATTCTTTTTAAAAAATAGTTATTTTAAAGATAACTTTAATGTATAATTTTTTATTTTTTCAACCTAAAACTATTGATTGATGTTGATTGACTCATGTTATTAGCAATTAAAGTTGGAACTTGTTGTAAACTGTTGTTTGTTAATAAAGTCGTTTCACTCATAATAGTAAACAAAATATAAATTAATCTATATCTAAATTACAAAAACAAAACTTGATTACATGTTTTTCAAATTTATGAAAAATAACACTAAAAAAATAGTGATTGATTGTTTTTTTTCAATTAATAAATAAATATATGAATCAATAATAATGACGATGAACAAAAATAAAATAACCCATATGACATAAATATAAGTTAGTCCAATTAGCACAAAAAAATCAATCCAAATGTAAAAAAACATTTGTTATTACAAAATTCAAACCAACATAAGAAAATTAAATCCATTGAAACTTAGAAGTTGTAAAAACCCATTGAAAATTGGAATGTTGGAAATATATGAAACTTGGAATGAAATTTAGAAAGACTATATGTGAAAATACATTTAAGGTGACTTTAGTCTCTTTTACTCGTGACTCAACCCTTGTGTTTGACTCATGTGGATGAAATTACATAAAGCCTCTGAAGATTAAAGAGGTGAGTTAAACATGTTATAATTAGATGTGTTGGGCGATGTGATGGGTTGAAGAAGTATTATAATGGATATAAAAGAGAGAGAGAGAGAGAGAGAGAAGAAAAAGAATGCATTAGAGAGTGTCGACCGACCAGAAGCCAAAAAGGGGCGATGATAAAGAAAAATGAAAAAATGGAAAGGAAAGGAAAAAGGAGGGGCCTTTTCCTCTTCCTCCGTCGGTCAAGGGCACCCACGTTGTTGCACAGGCTTGGCTAATTCCAATTCCACGCCCACCCTTTCAGCTTCCCCAACACCATGTAATCATTGTGTCTTGGAACACACTCTTTCTCTCTCTCCCCCCTAACATCATCTCATTATTAACTCCCCCCCTTGGGTTCACCGTTCACCCTTCCTTTTAATATATTCTTGTTTAACTATGGATCATATTACATCTATGTCTCTCTCTTCCTTTCAATCTTATTACAATAAATACAAAAAGAATCTCGGTTTTAGTATATCAATTACTTTTAATACCTAATGGCTTAACCTAGTTTCTTATATTAAATCAATCAACTTCCTTTCTCATACACAAAAGGAACATGTAAAATGATTGTATTTGTAAAGCTTCATTGCTTTCTTCATCAGCTTACTTTGACCGTGGGTCAATTTTTTCAGGAGTGACATAAAATCAGCTTTAGCTTTAGAACGTAAAGACTAAAAACACAAAAGAGAAGTAGAATTCATTCAAATAAACCCGAGTAGACGAGAAGAAAAATCAATCCAAACGAGGATTGGATAAAGTTAGTAGATACAAAGTTAGGATGAATTCCAAATATGATAAACTAGTGGGTTGGTAAGATTTGGTGCATTAAAGGAGGAGAGGGCACAAGTGTTTGACAAAATAGGTGGGTTTTTGGAGTGAAGTTATAGAAATGAGAAGCATATATAAAATAAAATGCTCGGTATTCGAAGAAGCAGCTCTCGGACCTCTCCTCTCGTGTAGGGTTGCTGAGGCCTGGGGTGTGGTTGGGCTAAAGCAAGCGGTTCCCTTTCCCTTGCTCCTTTTTGGCTGTTCCAACTGACTTTTTATGTTAAAAAAATAAGATGTAGAATAAAGCATGGCCTTAAAAAGCTCTCTTACCACCGGCAACCTTCTGCGTAATTACACTGTTTTATGGGCGCAGAGCTTGGTTTACTAAAGCAATAACACAAATCATTAACCCTATTCACCTTTTTCTACTTCCCTTTTCAACACTACCATATATAATATAATATTCTTCACCCTTTCTTTTTGTCTTTCAGCATTTCAACATTTCCTTTCCTTTTCTTTTCCTAATTTCTCTTCTATGCCCTATGAACATAACACTTTTAGTTCCCTCTCTTATTCCAATTTGACTTTCAAACCCATGTCTAAATTTCTATGATTATATCTTAACAAAAAATCAAGTCAAATTTCAAACATCTACCTCCAAATTAACCTACAATGTTGTTGTACCATTCAATGGCTTTTAAATTGTGTTTCTAGAAGAATCCTTCTTTTTTGTTGTTCTTTAAGCACGTCTAGAAGGTTACTCAAAAGTTAAGCACCTGTTTTCAAAACTAAAATTTCTAAATTAGCCGAGGTGGAACTTTCTTCCAACAATTCTTAACACACAGAAAACACACAGAGAAGCTGATCTTAAAAAGTGATTACCCTAATAGATTCATACGCAAGTAAAGAAAGCGTTGATTTTGTGAGTGTCTGGTTCAAAAGGTTGAAGAAGAGGGTTGGTGATGAATGGGTTTGAAAAGAAAAAGGAAAGGGGTTTGTTGTATATTAGCAAAATTGGGTTTAGATTCTTTTTGTAAGGCGTGGAAGCTTTTGAGGGTCATTGGTGGTCACACGCATGGCTCCATTGGTCCCCAATCCTTTTGAGTTTTATCTTTACATTGTACTATGTGTTTAATATGTATAGAGTACCCTTTTTTTTAATACCCCATTTTTCAAAGATTTGATGATGCCTCCTCCCACCCACTTTCATTCTCCCCATCACACGCCCACTTAATTCAAATCATGACATCAATCCCACCTTCCCATGACGTTATTCAACTCTATCATAACATTTTGCTTCCATCTATTCTCTTTACTCCTACCATTTTTTCATATACAAAATATTTACTTTATTCATCATGATCCTAATTATACCTTTCCAATTTTTAAATTTGTTTTTTTTTTAAAACTCTTAGAGAAAATTTTCCAATTAAATGATGTTGCTAAAAATACTTAAAAAGATTAAAAAGAATGTAAGTAACATTAGATCATTTATGATATGAACCAAGACACGTTAGTCATGCAATATGAACTTTAAGGACCATGAATTTCATTTATTCTCGAATGTTACAAATTTTGGGTGGATGATAATTTAGAATTATGATATTTCATTAATGTAGTATAAGATTTTTTATTTTATTTTGTTTAAGGTTTCATTTACATAGTGGCTAATTATAGTCATAAAGTATGAAAGTTACAACTCTTGGGATAGTTCAGGAAGGTTAAGAATTTTCATTTTGAAACTATATAAAGCCATGCATGTTGTATTTTTAAGGTACACTTGAAAAATGTAGTAAAAAAGAGTATTTGTGCTCTTTTTAATCGAGAGTTAAGTTTTTTTGCAATTCTATGTAGTTTAGGTTACATGTTTCGAATTATTTAAACTTGACATAATCAATCTTGCTTATAAAATGATTTCAATCTCAAACAAACGACATTACCTTAAAATATTTGATGAACCAGGTAATGTGAATCTTATTTTCCCTTGGAATGATTTCTTATCGATTAATGTAAATAATTTTGACAATTTATTTGTACAAAATGATTTTGTGAATTTTATTATTAATAATGATATTGTTATGTTTTATAAGGGAAAATTAAAGAGAATATTATTTTAAAGTTGAAATTAAATAAGAACAAATTTTGATCTTCATATAGCTGAAATTGAACGATAAATTATATATCAATTGTGATGTTAATTTAGTCATTCACAATATATATATTTTTTAGACACCAAATATCAATTGTCATAGATTCGTATTCAAATTTGTAGTTTGAATCGAGTAAATTTTTTTAGCTTTCTTAAAAGAAAAAAACAAATTGTATGGGTTAAAAGTCATATCAACTTTCTCATATTTTCTGATATCGTTAAAGATTTTGTTGGGTGAAAAGGGGTAATAATTAATGAACTTTCATTGCAGCAATAGTGCAGTGATATTTGTTTTCAATACCCTATTCCTGGTTGGGGCTCTTATGATGATTCGGTGTTTGGATTTCTTGTAATTTCATTCAGTATATGATTCCAGAAAATATTGAAAGAATTTAAGGCTAGGGTTTCATGTTGAAGATTGCTTGAATAACAGATAATATTTAAATAGGCTATATTAAAAAATAAAAGAGAGATTACTTTAGATTTTTAAAGATAAAGATGGTAATATATAAATGAGTTTAATCAAATCCCACCCTAACACTTATGATAATGTGATGATAAGTTGATTGAAAAGTTTATTAGAGAAAAGATGAAGACGTCAAATTGAGTGATTTTGTTAAGCAAAATAATTTGTAAGTTAGAAGAGATGAAATTGTAAGCAAATAGTGTCAACTGGAAAATGATAACAAATCATACACACTCAATTTCAATATGCTTATCCCACTTAGGAAAAAAGTTAGAATTGTGTGTACAATTATGTGAACCATTTGTAATAGCAGCCTTAATGTCATCAATACAATTTATTAGTTTGATGGAAGAAAAGTACCCATTATGGCACATCCATCACAGCTTTTTTTTTTTTTTTCTTTTGAAGATTGGACATGTAACGATTGATATTTTGAAAAAAAAAAAAAAAAATTCAAAACTTGCTGGAAATCACAAGATTTCCGGTGAGGCGCCGAATCCGTGGAAACAAACCGCTGCACACCTCCTTAAACCCCTAGTTGCATGCCCTTATTCATCCCATCCATTTCTGCTTTTGCTCTCCAAGTTACCTACACACCCGAGAGAGAAAGAGATTGAGAAAGATCGAGAGAGAACGAAGGTTCTCATTGAAAATCACGACGACCACATAATCTCTCCCTCTCCATGACAGCCATGATGTGGTAGTAGAGATAGCAGGTCATAAGGGGCATCACCATCGCCCTTAGTAGCAAAATCTGTTAAAGGGTCACTGGTAGATACATATATAATACATGTATGAATAGATACATGTAGGTTCATTAATTTATAATTGCTGAGGTGAATGACTTTTGGATAGTGAATGGTATTAGAGAATGTCCCATATATATATATATATATATATATATGTATGTTGGCATTGGTGGAAGATGTATAAAATCAATTTAGCATCCTTTCCTAGTAATACAAAGTTCTTTTCTCCCAAAAGTTCTACCAAATTTCTCTGTCACCAACAACTAGTATCAAAGTGATCTTGTAGCAGCAAAATGGCAGCAGAGAAACAAGTTGGTAACTTCGTTCAACCCGCTATCCCGAGATTCGATGGTCACTATGATCATTGGGCGATATTGATAGAAAATTTCTTCAGATCAAAGGAGTTCTTTGATATGGTGTGGACGGGTTATGAAGAGCCAAGTGAAGGCGAGGTACTCTCAACTATTCAATAGCAAAGGTTGGCAGCATCAAAGTTGAAGAACCTGAAGGTAAAAAAACTAGTTATTCCAGTCCATTGATCGAACTATCTTGGAAACAATGCTTCAGAAGAAGACATCGTAAGATATTTGAGATTCAATGAAGAGGAAGTACTAAGGCTCAACGAGAGTAAAACGTGCTCAACTTCAAGCAATTAGAAGAGACTTTGAATTTCTCCAGATGCAAAAGGGAGAAACAGCGAATGATAATATTGGCAAAGTTATGAGTCTTGGAAATACAATGAGGATGCATGGTGATTCATTACGGTCTCTTACTCCAAAGTTGGATTACAATGTATGTTCGATTAAAGGAAAAAATAATGTCGAAGAGATGCAAATTGATGAACTTCAAAGCTTCTTGCTAGTGCATGAGCCTTAAAGATATTCACACCAGGTGAAGCTTCAATCTCCAGAGGTAGAGGGCAAAGAAGAAGCAGAGGTCGTGGAAGAGGCAGTCGAAAAAGAAGTAGAGAAGTTGGCAGGTCAACAGATCTAGTCAGAGACGATTATGACAACAAAGGCAAGGGATATTTTTACAAGTCTAAGGTGGAATGCTACAGATGTGGACGCCTTGGACATTACAAGAACGAATGCTATACCAGGCTGAAAAAGGAGAAAGGAGAACAATTCAACTTTGTAGAGAAGAGAGAAGAAGAAACTTTGTTAATGTCATTCCATACAATGAAAGTTGCAGATCAAGGTGTGTGGGTCGAGACTCTGGATGTAGCAACCATATGCCAGGTTGTAAGGAATTCTTCTCAACTCTTGATGAAATTTTCCGTACTACTATTTGTCTTGGCAACAACACAATAATCCAAGTAATGGGGAAAGGAGTAGTAGATATCAAGACTAGAAATGGCTTCGTAGAGTCGATTTCTAATGTGTTTTACATTCCTGATTTGAAGGCCAACTTGCTTAGTATTGGTCAATTGCAAGAGAAGGATTATGTGATCACATTTAAAAAGGATGAATGTGAGATTTATGACTCCAGAAGAGGATCAATCGCTAAGATGAAGATGACCACCAATCGGTTATATCCGTTGACGTTAAATATTGTTGACAAAAGTTTGATGGTGAAGAAAGAAGATAGCAATTGACTTTGACATTTTAGGTATGGTCATCTACATTTTAAAGGGCTAAAGACGTTGTTTTCAAAGAATATGGTGACTGGGTTACCAGACATCACTCCTCCAACAGAAATTTGTGAGAGCTGTGTGGTAGCAAAGTAGAAAAGAGATTCATTTCCTTCCAGAAAATCGAGAAGAGCTCAAACAATTTTGGAGTTGGTTCATTCAGACATATGTGGTCCGATTTCTCCCGCGTCAAATGGTAATAAGAAATATTTCATGATCCTCATCGATGATTTTAGTAGAAAAACATGGGTTTATTTCTTGCACGCAAACTCAGAAGCCTTTGATTGTTTCAAGAAATTTTGTGTTATGATGAAGATGGAAACTGGAAGAGGAGTTAAGGCTTTAAGTATTGACAGAGGCGGAGAGTTTTTCTCTAACGAGTTTACAAAATTTTGTGAAGAGAAGGGCATAACGAGGCAGACAGCAGCATATACACCACAACAAAATGATGTGGCCGAAAGGAAGAACAGAATTATTCTCAACATGGTTCGATGTTTGCTAAATAAAAGAGAAGTTCCGAAGGAATTTTGGCCAGAAGCTGTTATGTATTCAGTTCACATTCTCAACCGAAGCCCTACTTTCTCTGTTAGAGATATGACTCCACAAGAAGCATGGAGTGGAAGGAAGCCTGTCATAGATCACTTTAGAATCTTTGGGTGCATTGCATATGCACATGTTTTTTACAAGATAAGGAAGAAACTTGAGGACAAGAGTTTGAAATGTGTGTTCCTTGGAGTAAGCGAGACTTCTAAGGCGTACAAGCTCTATGATCATTTGACAAATAAGGTATTGGTAAGCCGCTATTTAATCTTTGACGAAAAGAAGACTTGGAAAGGGGAAGAAAAGATCACTGTGAATTAGCAAATTCCTATAGATCTTGAAGAAGAACAAGCTGAAGCCCTTATTTAGCCTCACTATGAGCATGAAGAGAGCTCATCACAAGCCCAATAAGAAGGTTCAGTAGAAGAAGAAAATCATGATCACAATCAAAGAAATCCAAAAAACAAGGAGGAGACCAACTTGGATGATTGATTATGAGATGGACAATGACTCAAGTGATAGTGCTTATTTTGCATTATTTTGAAGAAGCAGCAAATGAGAAGAAAAGGAGAGAAGCCATGGACAGTAAAATCAAATCCACATAGAAGAATAAGACATGGGAGCTCACAGGAAAAAATTGGAGTAAAATAGGTTTTCAAAACCGAGTTGAATGAACATGGTGAGGTGGATAAGTACAAGGCACGACTAGTTGCAAAAGGATACAAATAGGAGTATGGAATTGAGTATAAGGGGGTATTTGCACTAATAGCACGTCAAGATACTATAAGGCTTATAATTTCAATTGCAACATAGAAATTATGACCTATTTATCAACTTGATGTGAAATCGGTCTTCTTACATGGAGAGTTTCAAGAAGAGTATATGTGGAGCAACTAGATGGTTTTGTACAAAAAGGTAAAGAGGAAAAAGTGTATACGTTGAAGAAAGTTCTATAGGTTTGAAGCAAGCTCCGAGAGCATGGTACACTCGCATAGATGTGATTCATTAAATGCCCATATGAACATACATTGTTTGTGAAAACTAAAAAGGAGGTAACATTCTCATTATTTGCTTGTATGTCGATGATTTAATATTTACTAGCAATAATGATGAAATGTTTGGACTTTTTAAGAAGTGCATGATGAAAAGAAATTACTCAAACTACAACTCCATTCCTCCTCAGTGAGGAGTAGACGACCCTTCTTGTCGACAGCTGAAACGACATTCTTCTTTCGCTGCTCGACGTTGCGAAGTCTTCCTTCCAATCGTCGTCCTTAAAGCGGATCTCTCCGAGAGCTCCTTCCACAACTGCTGATTTAATATTTACTAGCAATAATGAGGAAATGTTTAGACTTTTTAAGAAGTGCATGATGAAAAGAACTTACTCAAACTGCAACTCCATTCCTCCTCAGTGAGGAGTAGACGACCCTCCTTGGCAACAGCTGAAGCGACATTCTTCTGTCGCTGCTTGACGTTGCGCAGTCTTTCTTCCAATCGTCGTCTTGCGCTGCTCGACGTTGCGCAGTCTTCCTTCCAATCGTTGTCCTTAAAGCGGATCTCTCCGAGAGCTCCTTCCACAACTGCTCGATGTTGGATTCCCGCATTGTTGCACAAAAATAAATCAACGGGATTTGATACCCCCTTGGCCAATTGCGCGGTGCGCTTGGTGTAGAGAGACGCGTGTGTTGTTAGATTGATGCTCTAACTACTTGTGCTATTTAGCTTGACTGTTGATAAAGTCAACCCCCTCTGTAATGATATACCACCCGTGAATTAAACTAGACTCTGATACCACTTGTTGACTTCTGGCAATTGAGAGGAAAACGTTGACGGAGTAAAAAACGGCCGAAGGAAAACTTCTTCAAAAAAATAACGGAAAAGAGAGGGAGAGAGAAATATTTGAACTAAAGACCCGATTTATTATTTCTCATTTAGTAGAATATTTAAATAACAAATTTAATCCTAAAAATGGAGAGTAGTGGGCAACTTAATTGAAGGGCTCCCACTCGACGTGGACTTCCCATTCATCTAATTGTGTGTAATTAAAGGGCTTCATTCATCTAATTGTGTGTAATTAAAGGGCTTCCACTGACGTGTACTTCCCACTCATCTAATTGTGTGGGTTTAACATAAAAGATAGTTACCTAAAAACTAGGAATGAATTTCAACCTAGGGATTTACCTAAATAGCTACCTCTCGCGTATGTGCAATTGTTGATGATTCTTTTCACACTGTGGGTTGGTCATTTCGATGTCGGATTTGTGGGATCGACCTCGCTAGAAAACCTTCAAATTCTCTCTCTCATTCTGTCTCTGTATTTCTCTCTTGCAGGTGATCTAGGAGCGTGGAAGCTTACCTCTCGTGTATGTGCAATTGTTGATGATTCTTTTCACACTATGGGTTGGTCATTTCGACGTTGGATTTGTGGGATCGACCTCACTAGAAAACCTTCGAATTCTCTCTCTCTCATTTTGTCTCTGTATTTCTCTCTTGCAGGTGATCTACGAGCATGGCTGAGATTTGTGGGTCATGCTTTAGCGTGCTGTGAAGTCAAGGGTGTGTGTGTGGATTGAAGGCATGAGAATTCTGGTGACTCAGTATTTTTTTTATCCCTTACATTATATACCCTTAAAAAGAACTTTTTTCCTTGAAAGTCTCAGACTCTTATACTAATTCGGGATATTTTTCTCTTATCTCATCATCTCTCTCCCATGTGGCTTCCTCCAGTATGTTGGTTTCGCCAAAGCACTTTGAAGAAAGCAATGTCTCTATTGCGTAGGGTTTTCACTTCATAAGCTAGGATTCTTATAGGCTTTTCTTCATAACTCAAATCTTCATTAAGCTGAAGGGGCTCGTAGTCTATTACATGGATAGGGTCCATCATATATTTCCTCCGCATCAACACGTGGAATACATAGTATGCATCTGAGAGGGAGGATGGTAGAGCTAATCTATATGTCACTTACCAATTCGCTAAAAAATTTGGAAGGGCCCAATAAATCAAAGATTTAGTTTGCCTTTACGCTCGAACCTCAAGACACCCTTCATTGGTGCCATTCTTAGGAATACTAGGTCCCCTATCTCTTTTATTAACTCCTCTATTGCTGGGATTCATTTGTGCCACTCTTAGGAACACAATAGTCTGTCATCAATTTTGAGAACCCGTCCACTAGACCTTCTACTAGCTGACTCAGAATTTTATGTAGGCTAGGTTTCTCTCGTTGGGACACAATAATCCTCTGTCCGAGTGTGGGTTTTACTATGAGTCGAGCCATCTGTGCTATGACTCCCTCAGTCACTACAGTTATGTTAGCTCCCTTGAAATCTCTACTCGTACCTCCTTAGTATTGAGGGCCGACAAGTGTGCCGCCTTTCGACTTAGGACATCAACGATCTTTTCAAGGGTGGTACTGGTTGCCTGTGTCGTAACCTTTCATTAGTTCAACCATCTCCGTTGCCTCATGTTCATCTCTTTCTAGGTGAAGAATTATTTCAAATTCTTGTGGTCGGTGTAAATTTTGGTCTTCTTTCCATATAGGTAGTGTCGCTTAATTTTTAATGTGAACACTACTGCGGTGAACTCTAGGTCATGTGTGGGATAATTCTACTCATATTATTTTAACTGACGGGACACGTATGCAAAAACCTTGCCGTGTTGCATCAACACACATCCTAATCCTCTTACAATCATCACTATAGATTATGTATCCTTTTTTACTCTCTGGTGCCGTGAGCACTAGGTCTGTTACCAACCTTTGCTTTAAGTCTTGGAAGCTTGCCTCACACACATCACTCTACCTAAATGGTACGCCCTTCCTTGTTAGCTACGTAAGTGGTGAGACTATCATAGTGAAGTCCTGTACGAATCTTCGATAGTACCCCGCTAACCTCGAAAAGCTCAACACCCTTGTAATTGTGATTGGCTGTTTCCACTTCATAACTGCTTCAAAGGAAATTTCATCTTTCGACACCATATGTCCCAAGAACGAGACTTGTCGTAGCCAAAATTCGCAGTTGGAGAACTTGACGTACAACTTGTTCTCTCTCAAGGTGGTTAGAACTTTTCGAAGGTGGTCTTAGTATTCTTGGTCCGTTTTCGAGTATACTAGGGTATTGTCTATGAACACAATAACGAAAGTGTCTAGACATTCCTTGAACTCTCGATTCATTAATTTCATAAACACAGTTGGAGCATTGGTGAGGCCAAACGACATCACTACAAACTCGTAGTGACCGTACATCACCCTAAACATTGTCTTTGGTACATCCTCTTCTTTGAAATTTGATGGTATTCTGATCAAAGGTCTATCTTGGAGAATACCATCGCCTCCCTAAGTTTGTCAATAGGTCTTCAATACGAGGGAGGGGTACTTGTTTTTTATCGTCCTCTTATTTAGCTCTTTATGATTGATGCATAGGCGGATCAAGCTATCCTTATTCTTGACAATCAACACCAACGCACCCCAAGGGGATATGCTTGGTCGGATGAAACCTTTGTCTATTAGGTTTTGTAAATGCGCCTTGAGTTCTTGAAGCTCTATTGGCGCCATGCAATAAGGTGCTTTGAAAATAAGCCCAGTTCCCGGCTCGAGTTTTATGGCAAAATCTACAACTCAGGAAGGCGATATTCCTAGTAGGTCTTCTGGAAAAATGTCTGGAAATTCATTCACTAATGGTACTGTGTCAAAGGTCTTTTTCTTCTATCTTACATCTATGACACACTCTAATATAGCCCAATCTCCTGGTTGAAATAGTCCCTTAACTTTCATCATTGAGACTACCTTTGGGGTTGTCTCAGTGCATGTACCTTTAAACTTAAAGTTGGGTCCCAATAGTGATGAAAATATTACTTCCTTTGTATGACAGTCTATACTAGCGTGGTTTTCAGCTAACCAATCCATACTTGGTATTACATCAAAGTTTGTCATACTAACTACTATCAGGTTTACGTTTAAGGTTCGATTAGATTAGCTACAGTTACTTGTCCATCTTCTACTCTATCCTTAGCTACTAAGTCTACCACCGCGGGGTACTTACATACAAAACATGCAATAAGGGTTCTAGTTCAAACCTACTTGTGTAACAAAAGGAACAGATATAAAAGAATGCGTAGAACCATAAACAAATATAGTGAAAGCGTAATGTATTAAGACTGATAGGGCACTTGTCACCATGGTGTTGGACCTTCTAGTATCTCTACTGGTTGACGTGTTATGCCCTAGCTTGAGCATAAGTTTGCATAGGTCTGTCAATCTCTTCCAATACTTTGGGTGGATTAGGTGGGTTTTTAGTATTCTTGGCTGTGCAGTTGATGGTGAGATAACCCTCTCGATCACATCGAAAACAAGCCCTCGTTCCAGCCATACATCTTCCTCCATGTAGTTTTCCACAGATTTTACACCCTACCTCTCCCCTTCCTCTAGCTTCATTCTGGTTCCCAGGGTGTCTGTCCATACGTCAGAGAGGATTCCTCTCAACTTGTCAAGGGACAGGCCGGTCGGCATAGCGAGGTCTACATGCTGGTGGCTGACGATTTAAGTCCTTCAAGTCCTTCAAGTCATAGGGCCATTGTGTCCAACTGTAATTGACTGCTCTCGGCGTACATCATCATCTCTATGTTTCTCTAGGGCTTTGGCAGTTCTCAACGCTTTCTCATATGTCTTCAGGTCTATGGCTTCCACCATGCGGCGGATCTCTAAGTCAGACCCATAACAAATTTCTCAGTCATCTTCTCTTCAGTATCCACTAGTGATGGTGCAAACCTTTTAATTCTCATAAATTTACGGTCATAGCTGTCCACTGACCATCCACCCTATGTTAGATGGGTGAACTTCTGCTGCTTTCTACGTCGGGCCACTTTGGGATAGTAGTACTTTAGGAATGCTTCTTTAAATTTTTCCAAAGTCATGATTCCCTTACCGGGATTGAGACAATCTCTGTTGTAGTCTACCATGCTTTTGCGTCCTTTAGTAGCATAAAAAATGCGCAGGACACCTTCTGGTTGTCCAAACATAGCATTAGTATAAATATTGTCTTCATGGACGAAATCCAAATTTAGTCTTCCATCAGATCTCTTGCAGTACATGTGAATGGGCCCGAATTGTACTGCTTAAAGTCCCATAAATAAGTCGTTCCACTAGTAGATTGTGAGCTGTTGGCCTATTGGATGACCATCATGGCATGCACCATGGCCTGAAAACGAATCCCACATGAGACTAGTAGTGGGATCTATTCCAACCACGGGTGCTGCGGAGGTGGTTTAGCTTGGGACGACACAGCTTGAGGTGGCGCAGCTACGTCTGTTCTAGTGACTGAACCTTCTCAAGGTGGTTTCTCTTCAGCCTCACCACTTCCTCTACCTCTAATATGGGGTCGTCTTCTTCCTCGTCTTCCTCTTCCACATTCTCTGGGCGGCATGGTTCTAGACAACCAAGATAATTCTATTTAAGTCTATTGTTTACCGCATAATATTATCATCTTGCACGCTATCAAAATCATGCAACATAACAAGCATATAATAACGCAATTAAATCAAACATCATGTTGCAATAATTGATATATTTAAAGATCATCCATTTTCAGGCTACATAACATTTACTACTTAGAGCCAATCACAATAAATATCATTAAAATATTTTCCTTTTTCTTATCTTATGCATGACATACTTAACGATTTTGAGTAATATTTGAAGTAATATATGTGCGTTAGTCTTCATATCTTCATCATCGTTAACATTAACTAAGGTTGTGTCCCAAGAAAATCATCGTCATAATGCAATATGACATTCAAAACATGTTTTTCATCTTAATATGGAAAATAACTTCATATTAAGGAAATACCATCATCTTACATCATCATATTAACATACATCGTCATCATCATACAATGTCAAACACATCATAATCATAGTAAAACATCATAAGGGCATCATCATATAACTTGTTTGCGTCATCATACGTTATACACATCAAGCATCATACGTATAAAACATAAATGACATGTGTAGGGGCCACTAGGCACATGTTTTCATACATCAACAAATTGGCCAGCCTATCCTATAGTAAGGTTATTAACTTGGTTGGCCTTAGTCGGCATTTCCCGAAATTTGAGTATGCGAATCTTTTGTTCCTTAAAATTGTACCAAACTTTACCGGAAGTCGTTTCCTATTATGTTTTTCGTTTCGTTTCGTTAGTATTTAACAATTCTAATATAATTTAACTTGAAGTTTGTGAAATAGGGCGCATCATACTTACCTTAATTATCTTAATTAGGGTAAAAGTTGGCTTCGGGATGGTCGAAACTATGACAATTGGATAAAATTTCCTTTACCAAGCCGAACAGCTGAGCTTCAATTGTGTGAGCCGAGTCGAGTCGATTCAAGCTGTTGAAGCAGAGGAAGTGTCTTTGCTGTAGGTGTGACACTTGGCGTAATGGGGCGCTGACATGTGTGCAGCTGAGTCGGGTCGAGGTGCGGGTCTTTGTGGCATGCGATGCTGGGTTGCTCGCATGCCGGGGCCAAAACGATGGATTTGGGCCTCGAGTGTGGTCTGTTACATTTTGGGCTGCAAGCGTTCCCGGGTTGTAGTGGGTCTTGGTTTTTGAATCTGGGTCACGCATGTCGGATTTGACCCACGATTGGAATTATGTCGAAACAAGTACAAGAGGCAAAGGAAAAACTCGAGGGGATAGAGCTTTTTGGAACAAAAGAACACTTAGAAGCATATTCTCATGAGTATTTATAATGGAGAAAGCGCTAATTTGTTTCCTAAACTTTCTCATCAAGTTAAAAACTACGAACGATCTTCCTAATTAAAATATAAAACTTAGTCCACAACAACAAAACTTGGTCCACAATTCCACTCAGTCTACTAATAATTCTCTTAAAGAAGTTAGTGACTTATCCTACTAAGTCAAGTTTATAAGATCACAATCTCCTTCATAAACTTGACTTTGTTCGAGATTCTTCGCTCCAAATAATTCCTACATCTCTACAAACTTAGCCCTTGCTAGGGCCTTGGATAGAATATCTGCACGTTTCTCTCTAGTGCATACGAACTCCACAACAATGTCTTTTCTCAACACACTCACGGATGAAGTGGAAGCGAGTGTCAATATGTTTGCTGTGTCCATGAAATACTGGATTCTTCATTAGTGCAATTGTAGATTTGTTATCGACGTAGAGAGTTATCGGCTTTAGTTCGCTTCTAGTCACTTCTCTCAACAAATTTCTCAACCACAATGCTTGACACGACGCTGTAGTTGCATTCATGAACTCGGCCTCACAGGAAGATAGTGTCACAGTTTGCTGCTTCTAAGATTGCCAAGAAATCAAATTTTTGTTGAGATAAAATGTCATTCCTGTGGTTCTTTTTCTATTGTCAATATCTCTAGCTAAATCACTATCAGTAAAATCGACTAGTTCTTCAGGACTTCGCCCTCCTTGATACTTCAACCGGTAGCTTGTGGTTCCCTTCACATAGCGGAGAATGTGGTTAACCTCTTGATGATGCATCACAATGGGCTTTTCCATGTACCTACTCATTATTCCAATAGCATATGAAAGGCCCGGACGAGTATGAGTCAAGTACCTTAGACTTCCGATGACACGCATATACTCAGTGGAATTCACCAAGTTTCCTTCAACATCTTTCCCAAGTTATAACTTCGCTTTCATGGGATACTTGGTTGGGTTGCACTCTGCCATCTTAAATTGCTGCAACAAATTCTTAGCATAGGTTGATTGCTTTAGCATTATGCAATCTTTTCTTTGGTCCACTTCAATACCGAGGTAGTACGGGAGTGGCCCGAGATCAGTCATCTCAAATTCTTTCATCATTTGCTGCTTAAACTCTTTAACACCTTCCACACTTGTACTAGTGACGATTAGGTTATCAACATACATGCTAACTATGAGTGTTTCAGTCCTATTTGTTTCTTGTATACACTGATTGTTCTTGCAAGCACTTCATAAAGTTTAGACTCTTAAAGCTCTTGTCCAAACGTATGTTCCATGCTCTTTGTGCGTGCTATAGACCATACAGGGTCTTTGACAACTTGTACACTTTGTGTTCTTCGGCTTTAATGACGAACCCTTCAGGTTGGGCAACATACACTTCTTCTTGGAGGTCACCATTTAGGAATGTTGTTTTGATGTCCAAGTGAGGGACCTCCCATTTGTGTTGAGCTGCGAGAGCAAGAATCAACCTTACGGTGCCTAGTTTAGCAACAGGCGCGAAAACCTCCTCAAAATTAACTCCTTGTTGTTGCACGTATCCCTTTTCCATGAGTCTTGCTTTATGTTTGATGACATTTCCTTCACTATTCTTCTTCAACTTAAACACCCACTTCAAATAGATGGGCTTCTATCCTGACGGTAAGTTAGTTAATGTCCATGTCTAGTTCTTCTCAATGACTTCAAGCTCTTTTTGCAAAAGTCGTCTATTGACTCACAGTCCTTCATGCGGATAGCCTCAAACTCACTCTTCAAGGTCTACACCTTTGCTTCCTTGACACGTTCCACACCTACATGCATTGTTTGCAGCGTCTCCCATGCTGCCTTTGTCGAGTCCTTCTCTGTCAACATGAGAAGAACGTCCTTCGAGACTGTTTGGTAGATGGCGGCAAGAGCCATCTTATCCTTACGCTCCTCAACATCACCATACTCGATGACATCCCACATGCCTTGTGCTTGTAAGTTGACACGCATTATCTTGTGCTTGTAAGTGGACACGCATCGCCTTGTGCCTGTAAGTGGACACGCGTTGCCTTGTGCCTGTAAGTTGACATACATCTTGATCGACCATGCTATGTAATGACTCTTCGTAAGTAACGGGTACTGGAGCGTTACACTGACCTCCGGTGGCTTTGTATTGTGACGACACTTGTTTCAGAATCCTGGAAGCTCTGATATCAAATGTAGGATTTGAACCACGATCAAAATTATGTCGAAATAAGTACGAGAGGCAAAGGAAAAACTTGAGGGGAGAGAGCTTTTTGGAACAAAGTACACCCTTTGCTTATAAAGCCATGTTCATTCCCTAAATTAGAAAATGTGAGACTCACTCCCAACAATTCTCAACAATTCTCCCCTCGAACAAAGTACAACATAAAGCCTCCCCTAAGGCCTATGGAACCCTCGAACAAAGTACACCCTTTGTTTGACACATTAGTCACTTTTGACTATACCTTCGAGACTCACAATTCTTTGTAGGACATTTGAGGATTCTATTGACATAGCTGAACAAAGTACAACATAGAGCCTCCCCTGAGGCCTATGGAGCCCTCGAACAACCTCCCTCCTTCTTTGGAGTCCTAGAACAAAGTACACCATTTGTTCGACACTTTAGTCACTTTTGACTACACCTTCAAAGCTCACAATTCTTTGTTCGACATTTGAGGATTCTATTGAAATGGCTAAGTTAAGGGCATGACTCTGATACCATGTTAGGAATCACGACTCTCCATAATGGTATGATATTGTACACTTTGAGCATAAACTCTCATGGCTTTGCTTTGGGCTTCCCCAAAAGGCCCGATACCAATGAAGATGTATTCCTTTACTTATAAACCCATGATCATTCTCTAAATTTGCCAATGTGACATTCACTCCCAACAATCCTCAACAATCCTCCCCTCGAGCAAAGTACAACATAAAGCCTCCCCTGAGGCATATGGAACTCTCAAACAGTCTTCCCTCAATCAAGGCTCGACTCCTTCTTTGGAGCCCTCGAACAAAGTACATCCTTTGCTTATAAACCTATGATCATTCCCTAAATTAGTCAATGTTGGATTCGCTCCTAACAATCCTCAGCAGTGCACTTGGTTGGGCTAAACTGCTGTAGGTGGGTCGAGGGTGATGAGGGCTGGTGCTGGTGTGCGTTTTTGCGTTTTCAGGTTTACGTGGGCCGGGGCTGATGGATTGAAAGTGGGTCCCCTATTGGATACCCGATCTGGATCCGACTCGAAATCCACAGACTTCGTCTTCTTTACCCGGTTCACACGAGAAAGTTCAACGATCTTTCTCTCTCCTTTGCAACGGTACTTTGGTGTCCATTTCCCATTCTTTTTCCTCTCCTACTTCTCTGTTGGCCCCTTTTCTTCCTTCCCACAAGGTTTCGCGACGTTTGACACCTATAATAACAAGATTCGTGAGGTTCCAAAAACCCAAAACTCAAATATGTTTTTCGACTAAACACGACGTTGTTAAAGCGTAGAAAGCTTGCCTCTCGTGTATGTGCAATCGTCGATCCTTTTCACACTGTGGCTCCTCTCCAATCCATTTTTTGATCGACAGGTAGGGTTGGTCGTTTTGACGTCCCGTTTGGGGGATCAACCTCGTCGAAAAACCTTCAAATTCTCTCTCTCTCTCTTCGTACTCTCTCTGTGTTTCTCTCTTGTAGGTGATCTAAGAGCGTGGCTGAGGTTTATGGATCGTGCTTTGGCGTGCTGTGGAGTCGAGAGAGTGTGTAGATCGAAGACACAAGAATTTTGGCGCCACCGGATATCTCGCGCATTTTTTGGGCGACTGAGTATTTTTTTTATATCCGTTACAATGGGCTTAATAGTATTTCAAATACGAAAACTTTTTTTAATGGGAGCGTCAACTTGCTATAATTAGAACTAATCGATTTTTGTGCACATTTTGAAGATAGTTAAGACTACAAATTTCAACCTTGAGTGTTACAAAAACAAAAATATTGCTATTGAAATCACTCGAGACTTGTATTTTTAGAACTTTTTCTCGTTTCTCTTTTGTCTCCTATTTCATCTCTCAGATCTTTCTCTCATCGGTAAATCCCATCCTCTCACTTGAGCCTTCTACTTTTTTTTTTCTTTTCTCTCTCTCCCTATTTTCCCATATTTTAAAGGAATGGATATTCACGGGCATTTTAATGATTCTTTCATATTAAGAAGTTAATTAAAAAATTTCTATATTTATAAATAAAGAAACCTATGTTGTCCCCCATTATAATAACCCTACTAACTATATCAACTTACCAAGGCAACTTAATAACGTTGGAGAATGGTACTTTAAATAAATAAATTAAATTATAATATATTGAACAAAAGACAAGTTAAGTAATAATTAAGATTAATGATGTAGGTTTGAGATGTTTCCTTGAGACAATAAAAGTTTTTCCTTTTTCCTCTATATCCAAAATTTTTCATACTGATGAAGAACTCTTGGAAAGCGTTAAAAATGTTGCAAATATCTTGAAGACCACCACACAAAAGGGTTATTTTATTATCAAACTAAGATACATAAGCCAATAATAATATTGAGAAACTACACATATATTCAACAATAATCCACCGCTTACCTCAGACCCACAAATGTTTGATATTATAAAACACCAGCGAGAGCCAATTACGTGTTTAGTTTGGCAGAAAGAGTACTAAATTCAATGCGTGATGCAGCAGTGGTTAAAAAGATATAGGTTGCAACCAAAGGCGGAATAGCAAATTGTAATTTTGTAGGACAAAATGTTCAAAAGAAGCCAAAGAATTGCAATAATAGGGGTGAGAGGTTAGTTTAAGGGATAATTAGTAAGCAAAATCATAATCTTAAAAGGTCATTAATTAAGTTGTGGAGGAAACGGTTAGGGAAAGAACAGGGGAAGAGCAAGAATGTTATGAATATATACCGCGAATACAAAAAGATATTTAGAAAATCTACCTAAAAATCTACCGAAAATCCGGTAACAAACCAGTAAACAAATCAAAACAAAATCTAATCAAATTAAATCTAACTCCTAACGGAAATTTAATTAGCTACTAACGCCAATCTAAACAAATACATGATCTTTAACACTCCCCATTGTTTAGATGGTGTGAAGCCCAAGCTTTTTTCTAAACACCCATCTTGTTCCAATTATCTTTCTGTTTAGGGGTCGATTAACCAACTCCTAGATTTTGTTTTTCTCGATCACGGAAAGCTCTTCCACTGACAGGTGCATCATCAACCAAAGCATCTTGTCGTTCATCTTCAGACTCTTCTAGCATGCTACCAAAGGTTAAATTGTTTGGTGCATTAGAAATCTGATTCACCTTTGTCAATTCTTCCCAATTCCATTGTTCATTTTCAGCAAAATGAACATCTCGGCTCACAATAACACGACTAGTATGTGGTTGAAAAACTCTGTAAGCTTTGGATATAGTGCTATACCCAACAAAGATGCCAGCTTCTACCTTTTGTCAAGCTTATCACGTTTGACCTGTGGAATGTAAGTGAAGCAAAGACACCCAAATACTTTAAGAAACTTTAAAGAAGGTTTGTACCCATACCAAACTTCAAATGGTATCAGGTCCTTCACATCTTTTGTTGAAATTCGATTTTGCAAGCACATAATAGTGTTTGCTGCTTTTCCCCAAAAACGTTTTGGAAGATCCTTTTTCTCATGAAGCATGCATCTCGTCATCTGCATTATAAATCTATTCCTCCTTATGCCATTCTTTTGAGGAGTGTATGGTGTTGTCAATTGAGGTTCAATTCCAACATAAACATGTTAAAAGTTTCTAAAGTGTACTCCTTGCCATTATCTGATCTTATAGTCTGAATTAAGCATGCACTTTCATTCTTAACTTTGGCTTTGAATTTCAAAAATACACCCGCAACTTCTGACTTTTGCTTCAGCAAGAATATCCAACACATTCTTGTTAGATCATTAATAAAAACAATGGAATAAAGATTACCATTTAATGATGGTGTTCGCTGAGGACCACAAAGATCAATATGAACCAGTTGCAGCTTTTTCGAGCCTCTCCATGCCTGTTTAGGAAAGGGTTTCCTATGTCGCTTCCCAAAATTACAAGCACGGTAAGGAGGCATGTCATCATCAATGTCAGTGAGTTCTTCTACCAACTTCTTTGACTGCATCTGAAGTAAACCTCGATGATGAAAGTGCCCAAGTCTTTTGTGCCAAGTCCTAGTGGCACTAGCTCTGGATATAAAGACCGTCGGATTTAGAGCAAAGCCTTTTCCTTTCATTTTGACATTGAACAAGTCTTTGCCACTAGCATCTTTGATCAAGCACTATTTATTCTCAAACAACACTTTATAGCCTTTATTAAGTAACTGACCAACGCTCAAGAGATTTTGATCAATTTTAGGCACAAATAAAACATCTTGAATAAATTTTGTACCTTCATAGCTTGTTATAACTACTGTGCCTTTTCCCTTGACTTCCAAGTGTTCACCATTGTCAATCCTCACTCTTTTGAGTTCAGTGTTTCTTAATTCCTCAAAAAACTCCTTGTCATATGCCATATGTCATATGATTTGTGCACCCACTGTCAGTCAACCAGCTCTCGCTTGATTGTTTGCTTGAGGAAGAAGTGGCCATAAACAATTGATCTTCTTCTTCTTCTTCTTGATCAACTACCTGTGCATCTACTTCTTTCACCAGATCTTTGGCTTTGCAGATCACAACTTCATGTCCAAGTTGATTGCATTTGGAGCAGAAGGCATCAAGGTCTTCTCCAACACTTGTATGGTGGATGGCCTTTCTTCTCACAATGGCGGCAAGGTGGATAGGATTGTTTGAAACCTCCTCATTTTTTCTTTTGATAATTGGCAGATGAATCTCCATACGTCAATTGATTTTTGAAATTTTTGCTGTTTTTATACCTGCTGCTATCTTGATGCTTAACAAGTAATGCACCTTCAATCACCCCTTCTTGCCTCACAGACCTCCTTTGCTCTTGTGCTTGTAAAGCATTCAAGAGCTCTGTAAGAGAAATCTTTGACAAGTCTTTGGTGTTCCCCAGAGTAGTAAGGGTAGCTTCAAACTTCTCTAGAAGAGTGACTAGCAGCTTTTCAACGATCCTAGAATCATTTAATACAGAACCAAGCAATCTCACCTTATTGGCTGGCGATGCTGAGAAGTCTGTTAGAGTACTCTTTCACCGACTCTAACTCCTTCATCTTCTGCAACTTGAAATCCCTAATCAAATTAAGGACTTTCATTCCACGAATCCTCTCATCTCCTTCATATTCAGCCTTGAGATAATCCCAGATTTCCTTTGCTGTTTTGAGGGACATTATCCGCATGAAGATCATTTGAGATACAGCGGTAAATAGGCAAGCTTTCGCCTTTGATTTCCTTGTCTTCTTTTCCTTCTGTAATTTGATTTGTGCTACAGTAGGATTTGCTGGAAGTGGAGGGACCTCGTAATCCTCTTCTATTGCTTCCCAAAGATCCAAAGCCTCCAGATAAGTCTCCATACGAACTGCCCACATTTGATAATTGTCTCCATCAAAGACCGGTGGTGCAACAGCGGAAAAACTGGATTCTCCTTCCATCTTGATCTCACAAATCCCTTAAGAAGAAAATCTAATCAAATCAAAACTAAGTCAAATCAAAAACTAAATCTAACTACTAACGGACATTTAATTAGATACTAACTCATGTCAATTTAAATAAATACATGATCTTTAACCGAAATTCAGATAGATAAATGGAGAGTCAAGTTCCATAATTTTTAATTAGGAATAAGAACTCTCAAGGAGTCACATCATAAGCGAGAGGAAAGTGGGAATAAAGTGATGTAATGGCATCAAAATTAAGAGAAAAGATTGCATGTAAATAAGATTAAATTAATGGTTATGGTTCAAGAATTAAGAGGAATGAAAAAGAAAGGTAGCTCTCGAGAAATTAACATGATATGACGTGTAACTTTTTAACAAGAGGATCATACCAATTAATGATATCACCTTTGACTCGTTCCATAACCTTAAATATGGGAAGATTATGACCAATAAAACAAATCAATTTCATCCAGTGCCAGTATGGCTCTCTATTTAGTCACCTTCTCAAAATTGTAGGCATATTAAGTCTCTATAAAAGTTATGAATTTGACTCAGGTGAATAATAAGATTCCACTTCACAACGTAAATGTCTTTGGGAAGGGTACTCTACGTGCATCATATTTTCCATGCTTGCCCTGGTGAGAGATATATCTTATAATCCTATATTCTCTAAGTGGTTATCGAACACTCTAATCTAAAAAGCCTGCTTTAAGTGATAACACATTTTCTCATCATCATAAAACTTTTTAAAATGCAACTCCCTAAATTGTGGTTCTTAAGTCCCTTAAATTACTCCACTCAACTTCTATTTCATAATAAATATGATTATATCAATGTGCATTTGGACAAGAAACTTCTTGAGCCCTAAAAACTTCTTTCATAACTTCATAACAAGCAAGTATTCAGTCGATCTATCATGGAATTAACCGTTACAAGTTTGTTTATTTTATTATAACTCAAAATTTGTTCCGATAGTTACATTAAAAAAAAAAAAAAAGCATTGGGATACAGTGATGAAGGTCTACATATTATTGAACAAAGATTGAGTCACTTTCCTATGATTGAATATATGGTATTGAGCCCGTCTCGAGTGATGGCAGTCGAGCTTTATAATTAGGATAATTAGGATTTGGCATAGATAGGGTAATTCCTTGAGATTAGCTTATGCGCCATAAGAATATCATGGGTATACAGTAGTTTACAAGCAAGAGGGTCGCTTCCTCCCAGATTGCTATGGCAATAATCGATCAATAACTTTCCATAATGTTATGTAGATTTATGACAAGTACTAGTTTTGATCCAGCACAGCAGTAGTTGGATCCAAAAAGGATGTGCCTCATATATTTGCTACCTCGATTTACAACACAAGTAATAGTAAAGAACTAATTAATTCTCATTAGGATTCAATACCAAATCTTGAGGAGTAGACAGTGTTACGACCAATTTTTTTGGCCTTTGAAGCACGATTTGGGACTCGTAAAAACACGATCGTATTTTTCGCAAAATAAAAACAAGGTATTTAAACTATAAGTTCATACATGTATATATAAGTAACTTTCATGCAAATATAGTTTTAGATACAAAATGAGAAACAAAATCAAAAGCGTCCTTAAGCTATAACTCTTATTCCCAACCAACTCCTAATTACCTGAAAAAGATAAAAAAAAATATATATATAGGGAATGTATATATATATAGAGGGAATGTAGAGACTCAATAAATAGCCTAATAGCAGGCTCTTAATTGTGTCCTTAAGCTATAACTTCTTAACTTAGTACATATAACACGGTTCATATCACATGACCAACCTAGAAACTATCCCTAAAGTGGCCCTTAGATCACTCCCCAAGAATGACCGACATGGTCACATGGTTGATGCAAGCTTGACCATGACATCTCGCTAATAATACACAATGCACGACATCTCATCTCGGTGAGGGAAACATGAGGCTCATCATGACATCTTGGTCATGAGATATGGTGCACGGTGTCACAACCATACTATGAAGAAAGTAGAATGTGACCTTCATATCGAGAAAAAAAAAGCGACGACCCTCAAGTAGTGCTCATTCGACCACACGAGAGCCAAGATAGATAACTATCATGATGTAACCGACTAGGAAGGTGCATCATCTAACACACTAAAGGGACGTGCATTGAAGTCAAGCTGAGGCACAAGTGAGACGAAGACAACGACGATGACATGAGGGACAAAGAAAGGCATGATAAAGGGTCGTGCAGGGTCCCGAGCCTTAACTTCAAATGTTAGAGTTCCAAAGAAAATTTGGGCATGCGGCTCTAGAGCCAGTCTATCCATATGAAATATGAAAGCTCGTCAAATTTGGTGTCAACTAGACACTAGATGGGTACTCCACGACATCATATAACCGTTCGCCAAGGTCATGTCTACACTTACGAGATTGGAAATGCCTTAAAATGTACCTAGGAGGCATTGTGTCAATTCTCCACCACTCGTGGTATGGCTTAAGTGAGCTACCACATGAGGCCGAGTGTTTTGAGATGAGTGTCTTGAGAAAATTTCTTTGAAATGGGTCTTTCAAGGATAGTGTTGGAGGGCACGGGTGTGCAGACATTATGCCTATGTCTATGTGTCAGATGTTAGATTATGCACCCACTATCGAGTACGAAGTCCATAAAAATTATGGCATGGACACGGGAGGGTCCAATGTCTTGATAGAACTCAGATGGATGGATTGATGTTTGGGATGTCTTAATGTTATGAACGACAAATGGGCTCGTTCTCAATGAGCAAGACCAAGTGAGCTATGATGATCGATGAAATCCCAGGACTTGGGATGACATCTAGACATGAAGGTCATATCCATTGAGGACCAGGATGACAAGATGAGATGTAATGTTGCATTGGGAGATCTTAGCCCCTAGTAGAGATAAGGTCGAGCCAAATAACATGGCCTAGGATAGAGGCAAGTTGGTTAGGTCGCAGAAGATTGAACATGCATGCACAAACAGCGTGTGTGGCTGAACAAGCTTGGATTTTGCATGAATTGTATTCGATTGGTGAAGACAAACTTTGCTCAAGTTCCAGCGAAGCCACAATGTTGGTCGAAAATGTACCTGGGGCTTGAGTTTTCCTCAAAGCTTGTTGTGAGTGTATCAAGATCACGACGCCATACAGTTGAAAATGTACGACTGTTTGAATTGGTTTTAGAGCCACACTTTTTGTGTCTAGTCAGACAAGATTGTCAGGAAAAGAACCCAAGCGTTGGATGAAGACATCACAAGTGCGTCAAGAGTGTCAGTATTGATACGAAAATTGTGTTGTCAAAATCAGAGTCAATTGCGGGTTGAAGCCAAGTCTCTTCCACGTTAACAGAGTCGTGTGTCGACACCCCAATGGGAAGAGTCCTACCTGTCAGTAAGCATGAACCAAACTCATTTGCCCAAAGCTTGGGGTTCCTATTGGATAAGAAACAGAAGACACATTAGGTCAGTCATGCCAAAGGTGGGTAGTTTCACAAGAGTTTTCAAGACCTAACATCTTTTCCAAAAGAGAGCATCAATTGGATGTGGAAAAATATAGATGAAATTGCAGAAAGACCAGAGAAGTTCCAAGGCAACGTTGCTACACAAAGATAGGCCAAGTTAAAAAGTTGGGAAAAGTGTAGTGACAACATAGGGTTGTGATACAAGCTTCAAGACCTTGCTTCCGAGAAGGATTGTGACCATGACAAAGAGATGTTAGGATACACAAGACCATCATACCATCGTAAAGGGATATAGCCATGACGAGAATATTTTTTTATACAAATCTCAATGTAGCTTAGAGAATACAATAAACGAGGATGGCCATGTTATGGGTGTGCTCCCCTTAGCAGAGGCAAAGAAATATCGATGCTGGTTTTCCATAGTTTTTCTGGTGAGTCTTGGTTCGTGTCCTATAGAAGGATGAGGGAGGCTCAGGTGGGAGAGCCTACAACCATTGAGTAGTTGTTTTTCCATGCTTATGTTGTGAGTCTCAAGGACCGAGAAAAGATCCGTCAGTGGGATAGCTCATAAATAGTGCTAAGTTTTCGTATTCATTTTGGGGCACCATTAAGTTCAAGGGTTTATTAGCAAGCATCCAGTCTGAAGTTGGATTGTCATCAAGGAGGGGAAAGTGTCACAATTCATGAAGCGATTGTATTACTAGTTTAGTGATTTTAACTCTGGGAGAAAGTTTAGAAATTTTGTTAGTGCTTTCTCCACTCTAACAACAAACTGATGTTAGAGTTAGGTTTGCTAAACGATGACCTAGGTCAGGATGCCTCCAGTAGACTGGGCACTTTAGGACTGTGAACAACGGTCAGAGGGTCTAGACCCTAGTGCTCCTAGACTATGAGAGACTCGAGGAGTTAAAACAAAATAACTTGGAGTCAGAAGTTTACGTTAAGCCACCTAGCTACCTTAGAAACCCAATAGATCTCCTCAGACCCCAGATATGACTAAGATGAAGTTTAAATCATTGATTGCATGCTTGGGTGATCGATAAGAATATCTCCCTAGCAATGCATGCATGAGAGAACTTAGTTGAGATTAGGGCATTACAACTCGTGCGGTTTACATGCTGACCCATGTCAGTATGTTTCCAGTAAACCTTGCACCCCAAGATCGTGAGCAATTAGAGGTTTAGACCTGTGTGCACCCAAAGATTGGTTTGGTCCGAGGTGTTAACCCAAAATGTCTTGAAAACGAAAGATGAGATTTAAACCAGCTTAAAAGTTCCTAAGAACCTCGTACACATCTACGACAACCTAGAACGACTAAGGTAGCTCATCAAGCTATAGTAGTGTGAACAGTGTCACTAGTCTATCCACCACCTTTTCCACTCAAATACGATATCGTCGAGACTTTACTCCGATTCCTGTACCGTGGAGCTAAGCATCATTGGTTAAGGTAGCATGAAATGTGCCCCAACCTAGTGGAAATGGTTAGGAGTCTCATGAACAGGACCTTGTGTTGTAAACGCGTCCTTGAGTGAGGGAGTGTGAGACCACGTAGGTTAACCTAGTAGCTGACCAGCACACGGGGGATCGCTTCTCCTAAACTTTAGTGATTTTATGGTCCTGTGGAGAATTCTTTAGCTAATTCTTATGGATGATGTTCAAATTTAGATCTAGTCATACTGTCTCACAGCTTATGAGGTCGCACCTCAACGTAGGACACTAGTCATTCACTGCATAAACAAGGCAAGCCACCTAAGTCGATAAAAGAAAGATTGGAAAATTGGCATGGACCCAGGGGATATGCTTCAGTTTAGAGATCTACTCTAAACATCGGGGTAGCCAGTTGCTTAGATAGCATTGGAACCTAGGCCCAAATTTTATAGAGTCCATGGTAGCCCATAGATACTTACTAGGTTAACAATGGGATAGAGCGTACAAGTAGATTGCTTACTGATTATTTTTATACTCATCCTTCCCTTTTTCTCATAGGCTACCGATCATCCTTCCCTTTTTCTCACAGGCTACCAGTTGAGGTGGAGTGTTTGAGAGCTGTGGAGTCATAGAGAGGATCGTTCCATTTTTACATTTTAGGATCTTTTGTATTTTATTTTATAATTGTATTTCCAGTTTAAATTTTTGAACATCCTCTTATAATTGGATTTAATTTTATATTTAATTTTCATATTGTTAATTTTTTTTCTTATTTAAATTTTATTGGAATTCTTTTATTTTATTTTTATTTGTTTTTGCTTTCATCTTTTCCGTCTTAATTATATTTTCGAAACCTTGAAAATTGTGTCGTTCGATTTCTTCATGAAACTTATAGTTGGTGAACCAAGGAAGAGAACTAGACTAATTTTATACCTTGAATATACTACCTCTCGAGTTATAACCCTTCAAAATTGCTAGAAAACACATTTTCTTTTTGGAGAAAACCCGTCATAACTTTTTATTATTGAGAATAATGGAGACCTTTACATGCCACAATTCCTTCACCAAAGTTGTTTTCTTGCTGCTCTTAAAGCTACAAATTTAGTTTTAGAGTGACAAATTTTTGTGTGCAGCATCACCTTTGGAGCCAACCCGCTCGGTCTACAGCATCACCTTTGAAAAAATGCGATGTCTTTTATTGGTCTCGTCCCCTCTCAACGCAGACTCTTTTATTTATTTTTAATTTAATCAAGTTTGGTCGAGTTGATTTGGTTCTTTGCCCACTAAACTTGTATTTAATTGAGACTAAATTGAATTTTAAAAAAATAATTCAACCCAACCTCAAATATTATCTAACCAAAATGACAAATCACTCTATCAAGATGGTTGAGAACTTTCCCAACCCAACCTAACGAGCATACAACTAACCAAAATGACAAATCACTCCATCATTTTTTTTCTTCTCATTATTAATATTAAAATTTAATTTACCTAAAAAGAAAATAAATAAAATGAATGTAAATGTGATTTTATAAATAGAGGAAATAAATATGTATTACAATAATATAAGGTAATTAAAATATTTAGTATTGTTCTTAAAGCGAAGTCATAGAACGAAACAAAGAAGTCAAACTTGGAGTGAAAACGTGTGTTTTTGGTTGGTCCAAAAGTTGAAGTGAAGACAAAATTATTATTGTTTTGTTCGTCTTTGGGCTTGCGTGGCCTTAGACCAAGAAAACAAAATTATTATTGCTTTATCCTTAAGCCATCCATATTTATTTTTCCCTAAAATATTAACTACATTTGTGTAGCTCTTGTAGTCTCCTTTTCCCAATGGCGTAAGTGGAAAGCAATTGGTTTTTGTAATAATTAAAAGAAAAATGTGAGGAGAAACAAGGACAAGGGGAATTCTGCACACATCATTATAATATCTATCCTCGTAGGGCTTTCTTTTTCACAAGTACAACATTAAATTCAAACTCAATATTCAATTGTCTTAGCCGAAAGTTAAAACAAAATAATAATAATAAATAGTATCCTTTCCTTGTCTTAATTTTTAATTATTAAAGATAGGGTTTTATTATTAGGGCTACAAAATTATTAGCTTTCAACGCCATTTTGCATGCATGACTCACATGTGAAATCCTTTCCTTGCCTTTTGGCTTATTAATTAATCAACTTTTCTTGGGTTCTAGAATGGAAGATTTCATGTTGTTTTTACTGTTCTTTGCTTTTCATTCACCACCAATCCTCCTATTTTATTTTCTTTTCAATTTTTTCTACAATAATTTTTGAATTCTCATTATAATCCATCATAATATTTTGAATGCTTCTCATTCTATGATTTTTTTTTTCAATAAAATAACAATAAGAGACGTAAGTGTTCATACCCAAAATGCCAAAGCCAAGATGGGTTCTTCAATGTTCTTTGCTAAAACAAGAGATCTAAAATGTGTAAACCGGAAAGAAAACATCTTATTATCAAACATTTTCTACTTAGCAATTAGAACAATGCATTAATCTATGATTGCGCTCACACCACATTCCAATGAAACTTGACATCCTCGTTGGAGTAGTGGACCGACACTAGAAAGATTTTGTTTCAAACTCAAGCATATGCAATGATCCTATTCTTCTAATGGCCAAGAGTCACTACCACATGCATGGCGTAATCTTTCTATGCGAAAATATTCATTTAAAACAAATTTATAAAACGATGTCATGGACTTTTATGTTTAGGAAAGGGTCTTAAAACAGTACAAAAGAAATATTAAAATAAACTAAGGTAAATATAAAAATAACAATGTCTTATACTAACCTAAGATCTATGGTATTAAATAATACTACCCTATGTAAGTTCCATGGTCTTTCATTGGGATTCCGTCATCAATCGTATAGGAGTGTCTTGCTTTTACCTGAAATATAAAAGTAACACATGACTTGAGTATTTTAATAAATAATTAGTAAGTAACCTCACTATTGGGGTAAGTGAATGGAAACACATGCAATCATGATTAAGAACGTATCATTTAACACCATAGTCTTTTAGGTGGCCTCAAATTTGGACAAATTAAATGTTTAGTATTTCACTAAACACGACCCACACGTGCGAGCGTGGGTCCACCAGGTGGGCTCGTACACTCCTGGGCCTGTATGGTCGAGCTAGTTGACTGTAGCCGAACGTCCGAACGTACATTGAATGTGGTGTATCATTCTAAACATGATAGTCGTCGTCGTCATCATCATCATCATAGTGTACGCGTTTGTACTCATCATAAAAGAGGAAGTATCTCGATGTAAATAAACATACAATATGTATGAGATCTCTATACTTTTCATCTTAAACACGACACAACCCCCACACATCCTTCACATATTACCTTAGGTAATATGCATGCATGAACTTTCATACATTCAACATTAGTAACATTACTTAAGGGGTTGTGCATCAAAAAACTCTTCAATATCATTCATGTCAAATTATAGCGCAACATGACATCTCATACATGCACGTCATTGTAACATCAGATATTGTCATACTATGTCATATCATCATACATCTCATGTCATCATAGCATACTACATGATCATCATAACGTACCATAGCATCATAGTACATCACATTATCATAACATCATAGCATATCATATCATCATAATATATTACATCATCATAACACATCATATCAACATACATGACACATGTAGAGGCTACTAGGCATATGCCATAATACATAAAACAAGTCTTTCGACCGAGTCGATAATAGGGTCACTTATTTGGATGGTCTTAGCCGACATTCTACCTAGCTCAATTTAGCTTGCTTTCGTCCCTTGAATTTGTTACGCTTATGTCGAGACTTCACCTATTTGTATATTCACTTACTTGCCTCAGTAAACGTTGAAGTCCTAACTTAATTTAAATTAAAATAAGAAAACAGGCTCATAATGTCCTTAAATCCTTTTAATAAGGTCAAATTCAGCTTCGGGAGGGTCGAAAACGTAAAAATTGATACCAAACTTTGAGACGTGAGCCAAATACGCTGATTTCGAGCTATTGGAGTCATCAAACCACAGCCGAGCCGAGCCAAACGAGCTAGATGAATTGAGTGATCAACACACATCACGCACGTGTAGGGTGACTAGAGCACATGCGGGTCAGGTTGACTTCTTGACGTGTGGGTCGCAAAGTTTGTGGGCCGTGGGCGTCTACTAGGCCTCATGGACTGCTGGGTCGTGGGGTTGCTAGGCCGACTGGACAGCAGTTTGTTAGGTTGCTGCAGATGGGTATGGATATCTGACTCGATGTCAACCCGTGGATCTTTTCTTCACTCGTCAGACCGAATTCCTTCAATTGTCTCTTTCTTCCCATAAACTTTTCAGCTTCTACTCCGTTGCTCTTCAGTTCAAATTCCGACTTCCATGACCCACTGGTCACCTTTTTTCCCACTCACACGACATCATAATCTCTCATATATACCTACAAACACGAATCTGTTGATATCATAGTTCTCCAAAAGTACGAAACGCGAGTGACTTACCTTTTGTGTACTCGTGGTCGTTGATCCTTTGTCACCACGTGTGTACTAACCGTAGTAGTGTGCTCAAATGAGTCCTTCAGTCTCGTCAGTGTTGCGCTCGGAGGAGAATCGATCAGTTCGCTGTCTTTCTCCTTCTCTGTATTTCACTTTCTCAGATGAAGAGGATTGTTCGAGTGGTTAAATGGTGGTTGTGGGCAGTTTAAAATGGAGTGGTATGAGTTGGTAATACCTAAGATACTTGGGTTGCCCTCACCAGTTCGATATATATATATATATTTTTTCATATCCTTACAACATCCACAGTTTATTTTTGTTTTTCTTCTACTTACCTATAGTTGCTATCATTATCATAACATAATCAATTTGTACTGAAATAAGCGTTTAAACTTCATCATACAACTTAAACTTCATTTTAAAATACAGTTATAAACTTATGTGTTCGAAAACATCTTTAAAACAATACAACGAAATACTAAATGAAATAAATAAACATTAAAATTAAAAACATCTTATCCTAATCTAAGTATAAGAAAATAAATGCAACTATTCTATGCATGTGTCATTGTCTTAAATTGCGAGTCATCGTTAGCCATACATGTGTTGGGTTTTATGTCCTAAAACTCATAGTTTGTAAACAAAAAACATATTTTATTTTCAATAAAGTTATTATTGTTATTTATTCAGTAAATATTGTTATTAAATAAAGTGAACTTTACGATCATTAATCTAAATCCAATAAACTAAGAACACTCTGGCTATAGTATGATTACTTGAACTATATGTAGAGACATAAGAGTGGATCAAGTTCAAGTATATAGTCAAAATGATCTATAGTATAAGGATAAAGCTGAGTACCTTATTCTGGGGACACTATGGATGCGACCCACTTTTGTATATGATATAAACAACGTGATCATTAAATTGTACATGTGGAGACATGTGAGTGGGGGCGTCCTATGCAATGAGTATTGCATAACATCGAACCATGAAGAAAATCACTCTCACTTTATAATATCGTTTACTGTTGAGATTGATTTTCTTTTCATTCGATAACCTAGGTAATTTTCTTTTCATTCGATAACCTAGGTAACTCAGTTTTAATCCTAAGCTAGCCATGAACTCCTGTTTATTTAGAATTATCCTTAGATTTGCATGGGTGAGAGTGACTCTAGTTCGCTGACTCAATAAGCTTCCCATTTCAGGGGTAAGACTGGGTGAATGGCTGGGGACGTGGGGTGCAAGATGGAATTCACTCCTACCCACTTTAGGGATAGAAGAGAGGTAGTTCCCTTAAGCACTGACTCCAAGTCTTGAACAAGGGGCCCCACCCTCTCATTAGCCTGAGAGGGATTCGGTTTACTGGTTGGACCACAAACCAATTGTTCATTAGAAGATCAGTGAGACATAAGAAACAAGAAGTAACTTTAGGGGTAAAACGGTAAATTGACTCAGCTCTAGTTACCAACAACCTGTGAAGGATCGACTTACTCATCATGGTTATATCACATGGACAGAAATATATCTATAGTGAGGGGAGTGCAACTACTAGGCTATAGTGGAGTGTCCTAGTAGTTAACGAATGTTGGTTAACAAGGTTAATGAGTTTAGCCAGTTAATCTTGGATCGTTGGAGCCCATGATCTATAGGTCCATTAGGTCCCTCTGCTAGCTCATATCCAACTAAACCATAGAACAATATGACGAGTGAGTTCGAATTCAAATTAGGGAATATGCATTACATATATACGATATATTTACCGCATTTTTGTTTTATTTACGAATTAAACAAAAAGAGAGAATCTGAGATATTTAAATAAAATTTAAATATCTTAATCAATTATATGTCGGATTGATTGAGATTGGCCTTTGAATTAATATTAAATATTAATTAAATAGTTTAATTAATCATTTAATGTTACTTTAATTTGAAATTCATTATTCAAATTAATTGTTGAATTAAAATCAAGAAAGTCAGAATGTTGACTTCATGTAATGGAAAAATCCATGTTAGTGGAATTTTGAAGTGTCAAAATTTGGTTTAACCAAACTTGCATGCTTGCCAAATAAACCCCCACAAGTTTGAGTTGAATTTTGAGTGTCAAAATTTGGTTAACTCAAACATGCATGCTTGCCACATAATTCCAAACATTTGAGTGGAATTTTAAGTGTCAAAATTTGGTGATCTCAAATTTGCATGAACATGCAAACATGACTCTTTAAATAGAGTGATCATGGTACATGGAAGGTCTTCTTCTTGGTGAAAAACCTTGAGAAAAACCTCTCACAAACACTCTCTTCACATATACAAAATCCCTCCCAAGTTTAGTCACTCACCGAATTCCACAATCTCGTTCTAAGGCCGGAGGATAGTGGAGAAGACACTAGTGGTGGTTCGAAACCGGTTCGTGAGGAAAAAAAGTTTGAACTACAAAAGGTTAGTATTTAAACTCATTAAGTTTTAATACTTATGAACTTGCTAGTTATTTACTATAATTGATGTTCTAAAGGTGCCTAAGATCCAAATTGCTTCCCCATGTGTTATATTACCACCAACAACATGATTGTCTGAGCTCTTCCTAAAAGAGTAGTAGCATGTGACTTGAGTATTTTAAGAAAGGATCAGCGAGCAACCCACTATTTGGGTTAGATGCAAACATATACAATTATGAGCGGACCTATTATATCAGTCTATATTCCTTATACAAATATCCTAAATGGGTTAATTGGATGTGTATTTATTGTTCTGCACACGGTCCACACATTTGAGTATGGATTTGCATACCTCCTGGCCCCTTTCTTGTCTAGCAAGCATTCTCTAGTAGCTGTTGATGTCAGACACCCGTTTAGGAATAGCGACCACTGCAGCATTATGATAAATATAATGGTCGTTTTCTTGCCCGTAGTGTACGCATCAGTACCATTATAAAAGAGAGGTATTCCCGATGCATGAATATACAATGATGCATGAGGTCCCAACATTTTTATTCATTATCAGGTAAGACAACCCCTTCCATTTTTCCATCATATCATATCATTTTCATCATAGCTTTCCTTACATAAATTGGGGTTGTGCATTATGTCGACACATTTTACCATATATCATTCGCATCATGCATCTTGTCATATCATGTCATATCATATATATATATCATATCATCAACATACCTTGTATCAACATGTATTATATGGCCAAACGTATTACACCATAACATTTATCATATCATCAGAACATCACATCATAACACGTATCATAACATTCATGTATCATCTCGTAGTTACATTGTATAAAAGACATATCATGGACTTATCATTTCGTTTCATTTCATAAATATATCGTAGTCATATCGTTTCATATATATTTCATAGTCATAACATCTCATAAACACATCATAGTCATATCTTTTCACAAAATATCATAATCATATCCCTCATAAACATATCCTAATCATATTGTTTCATCAACACATCATAGTCATATCGTTTCACAAACATATCATAAACATATCGTGATATGGAATCAACCCAAGGGCTCTAATACCAAATGATATGGAAATTAGCCAAAGGGAAAACTCGGATGCCAAATGATAAGAAATTACTACAAAGGGCGTATGATTCAGATTACCTTGTTGATCGAATATCTCAAGACAAGAACACTTGTTTGAGATTTAAATCACTCCACAAGTAAGATCGATCATGTCTAGCTTGAATGATTCTTGTTGATCAAATATCTCAAGCAAGATTACTTGTTTGAGATTCGAATCACTCCACAAGCAAGATTGATCATGTCGAGCTTGAATGATTCTACATGCAACCTAAACTAGATAGAATTGCAAAAAAACTTAGTCATTGGCTAAAGAAAAACACAAATTCTCCTTTTACTATATTTTTCAAGTCTCTCTTACAAAGTTAATATACATGCTTTATATTGTCTCAAAATGAAAACTCTAACCTTCCATGAGACTTTCCAAGAGTTGTGACTTCGATAATTTATGACAACAATTAACCATATGTATACTTTATGGCCATAATTAGCCACTATGTAAATAAGCCTTAAAATACATTAAAGAAACAATAACTTTAAATTACTCTAAATTATGATCCACCCAAAATTTTATAACAATGAAGCTCATTCTTCTGTGATGTGGCATGAATTGAAATATCTTGTGATAATTTCAACAACATTTTCTTCACATCTTCATTGAAATATGATTGATATCTCTTAGTTCATATCATATCGTTTCATAAACATGTCCTAATCATATTGTTTCATAAACACATTATAGTAATATCATTTCACAAGCATATTATAAACATATCGTTCATAAACATATTATAAACATATCATATAACACGTGCAGAACTACGAGGCACGTGTCATCATACAAACATCAACTTTTAACCAAACCGATAGTAAGACCACATATTTGATTGGCCTTAGCCGACGTTCTCCTTAAATTCGAGTACCTTTGGATTATGTTTCTCGAAGTTTCTCCAAGTATCGCCGAAAATTGTTTCTTATTCGAGCGTCATTGACTTGACACATCTAGTTACTACAACGTAGTCAAGATACCATGTAGACTTTACAACATTGACTTGAAATAGAACACCTTCGTTTTTTTATCCACCTTATTCCTCAAGGAATAATTATTATTTTTATTCTCAAAGCCCAACAATCTGCTTTAAAATGAGCACACTCTTTGCCCTTGAAATATTGAAGGTGAGAAAATTTTCCCTAACCACTTCTATAGTTTCTAACAAAACTCGTTTTGATTTTCAACTTCAGTGTATGCTCTCTCCACAAAAATCTTGAGTTGTTTGAAACTTTCATTCAAATCTATTGACTATAATTCTTCCTACTAAATTTTTAAAGTTGGGATTGCAATAGGCTACCATTTAATGTTTTTTTTTATTTGATACCATTAGTTGAAAATATAGTACATTCTCACAATACAACTTAGGAGTGAGAAGAAAATTATTCTCTTCCTTAAAAAAAAAAAAAATGTACTAGTAGAAAAATACAAAGGATTATTAAATTTCAATACATGAAACTCTTACCGATACATGAACGTATATCAATATACTTGGTAATTCATGTATCTCAACCTTCATTATTAGAAAATGAGTCTAGATTTTCTAACCGGCAAGAACTCATGGAGAGAAAATGAACGATACCTTCATTGTTGAAAAAAAAAATTAAGATCTACAAACTCCAAAACTATGTGGTATGTTTGACAGAAGACTAAATATTTGGATGAAACATTTATTGCTGAACAACAAAGTAGTCCTTTATTACATGACCAACGTATGAATAGCCAAGTGAAAAGAGTTATTGTAACCATGAAACTGACCAACGTATGATGTCATCGAATGGAATGTTCATCTTGTCATCTCAAATACAACCAAAGAAAGTGGGAGAAATCCGTCCTAATGTTATTCAAGAGGATCATCGTGGGTATGGACATTTAAGGTTCAACGACTTAAACAGAAAATTAAAGAATTGTAAATGGATTGCCTAATTTCAATGCTGTTGAATAGTTGATCGGACAATGAAAGCCCCATTTCATTTTTTGGCCCATTTTAAAAAAATTAACATTGTTTTGTTAGTGTGGCGGCTGTTTGTGCTTTGGGTTGGTTGGGGTCTTCAAATAGTGAAGCAATCCTTTGAGTGATTTTTTAGGTTTCTTCTTCGGATTGTTTGCAAGAGAGTTTTTTTTTTCTCCCAGAGTTTTAGAAGCATATGGTTCGAGTGGTGGTAAACTCTTATATTTTCTCTTGCCTATTTAGTAGAACTTGCATCGGTATCAAGAATTTATCTCACGTTAGGCCAACAAGTATAAATCCACTGTTAATTTATCCATTTATCTTGTTGATTTATTATAATTTTTTTAGAAATTTAGGTTGGTGTTGAGGTAGCTGGATTTTTTAGCGACTTCAAGAAGCATGATGTTAAAACTACAACCGACAATAAGTACAATAGCTTACGAAAAATGCTATATTAGACTTTTTATAGTATTTTTTTTGTACGTTGTGACAGTCCATATTATTAAAAGCCCGAAACTTTTTATAGCTATAATGGATGCTATTAGTATCTCGCTATAGCTTATATTAGTTGCCATGAAAACATTTTATAGCATTTTTTATTATTAATATAGTTATAATAGTATGCTATTTTTTACTTATTCCATATAATTATTTTAATTATATGCATATTTGGTAGCATTTTTTTTTTCTATATAAATTTCTTTATACCTCTTCATCATTACTATGTAAGGTATAGTTTTTTTCTTCTACTAATTTATTTTTGGCTAGTTTTGTAATTCAATATTTTATAACATATTAAATATAAAAAAAGTATTCATTCTTAATTGAAGTTTCATGATCTGCTTACACATTAAAAAATAAAGAAGTTTTAACAATACAAGATAAAGCTTTTGCCAAATATAATATATATATATAAATAAATAAATAAATAAATAAATAAATAAATAAATAAATAAATAAATAAATAAAGTAGTTCACAAAAATACAAAATTCACTCAGTTTGGCTTCAAGTTTATCACGTAGAAGGTGTCATCTTCACATTCATCCTTGGCATGAATAAGGCATGCATTTATTCACCTATATAAATATACAAAACGTATATATGAATATATGATTATGGGAACACTTTAATTAACTAATGAAAAAATTATTTCATTAATTTAAATAAATAAACTTAAAAAATTATATTGATAATCACTCTGTCAGATGGCCAAGCAACTGTACTACCCACAGCTTCTTCAATGCATGTCATTTTTTATGTAGACGGCCACAAATAGGCATTGCATTTCCTTGGTATATCAACTCATACTCTAAATGCAGCTGGATCATTAGAAGACCATTATCCTTCTGCAACAATTTCTCCTGAGTCATGCCAATCTAATAACTTGCACTTAATTTGAGTATTATTATTGATGCTCAAAGCATTGAGAATTTAATAGTAATAATGAAATCAATAATTTTATTGTCAAATTTAATAGATGTTGATTTTGGTATACTTTCAATATGGTAGAGGCTTCCTCTGTGAAAATTTCAATTCAAAGAAGTGAAGTTTATATAACTTAATTAAAAAAAATGTACCTATTTCTTCATAAAACTTGAGAACACTGATTTCATTTCCATCATTTCTTCCCTCATCTTCCTATATTCTTTCTCAAGAATGATATACCTATTTTCTTGTTGAGACAAGAGAGACAATTTAGAATGAGTCACTCCAAATCTAAGTTCTCTTACATGTCGACGATCCAGTCCAAGAACTTTACTCAAAGCATCATCAACAATATTATTTGATGAAGTTTTTGTCTCAACCTCGACTTGTTCAATGCGCTCCTACCAAGAAAGTATATCAAATACATAATGCAATTCTTACATTTAAAAAATGTTAATGGTTCATAATTGCTTCACACATCTTATAAGTTAACAAAAAATGTAATAGCCCAAAAATAAATAAAGAAATAAATAAATAAAAATAATTATAAAAATAGTTAAAATAATAATAATAATAAATATTAATTAATTAATTAAAAAAAAAAACATTTCCCCACTCCTCTCCACCAATCTCTCATCCCTCCCCCACAGTTATCTCTCTTCAACCCATCCTTATTGCCAGAAAGTAACCGACTGCAAAAAGAAAAAGAAAAATAATAATGGTCAGATTTACTCGAGAAAAAAAAAATGAGAATGACCTTTGCCAGTTGAGATTCAGATTTAGGTGAAGATAGATCTGATGAATAAGGAATATATATTTCATTTTCTTTTATCCTATTTTTTTTAGAAATCACAACAAATTATAGTTAGATCTTTATTGAATTATTACCATGATCTAGCTTTGAGTTAGAAACTAAATGTCAATCATTTATACTATTCTAGCCAATTACGTCACATTAGTAATATTAGATTAGATTTTTATCAGTACCAAATGAATAGATTAAAGATAGAATGACGAATAAAACTTCTGAATAGGAAACACTAAGATAAGGAAAGATTTGGAAACAGAAATCACAAAAATTTGGAATGCATGAGAATAGAATTATAAGGAAACAGATAAAAAAAAAAGAACATTAGGGAATTAAAAACCACATACTAAATATAGAGGGAAAGGTAACACAGAGGGTAAATAAAGAGAATAGTAAAGCCGAGAATAACTTGAATAGGTGTATCTACTTTCTTATAAAACAGTGTAAAAATAAGATTTTTAATAAAAATATAATTATAGATATATAACATTTCAGACTTTTAACAATGGACCAATCTAAATTAGAGAAATAATGTTGTAGAGTTCAAACCCGAAACTAATGTCATGGGCTCATATAGGTTGACCCAGATTTCAAAGGACGGAATCGAACTTTCATTAAAGATATATTCGTGACAACAACTTAAGCTAGCTAGGTAAGTGGCTCACCCGTCGTAGGTTACGCGTTATTTGTTGTATGTTGGCACGTGCCCGTGGATTTGCACGTGTCATTAAATTGTATGCTAGTTTAATGTGCTTAAGTATGAACTCATGTGAACGTGAATGTATGCTATGTATGCTACTTAGTTTGATGTGATATGTTATGCATGTGACGATATGTGGTTCCTGAATGATTATGGCATGATTATATGAAATATTTGAATGTGAACAGCATGAATTGTATGACATGAAACACGGTAAACTGTATGGGATCATAACCCCGATAGGAATATGTATGAAATGTAAATTGAAAATGAGAATGACATGAAGCATGGAACGTGACAGGGGGGTTATGATCATTAATGATAAATGTAGAAGTAGGGGGGACCTCATGCATTATGTGTGTTCATGCATCTGGGGGGATACCCCTATCCCATCACGAGGGTACGGACGCGTACATCCAATGGCAGGACAACGATCGTTATGCATTGCATAGCGCTGCCGTGACGGTTCTAGTTTTAATGGGTCCCGGCATAAGGGGCTCCCAGAGTGTAACGCCCCTAATTTTCTTTAACCTAATTAGTGACATCACCCATGCATATATAACTCATTTCACGGAAGCTCATCATAAAGAACCTTGGAAGAGTCTTTCATAAAGGTTCATAAATCCAAAACAAAACCTATCTCCGAAAATAAACGTTCCATAACTGAATTCAAAATAAAACCAAATAAAACACAACTCAATGCTATAACTTAAAACAGTCCAATAAAAGTAAACTTCTAAAAATATCCCATCTCAACTTCCATGGTGTCTGCGGCTCGCCGTCAACCGTACATTGGCGCCTTGCCTTTATTTGAAAAATGTAGGTAGCACGTGGCTTGAGTATTTTATGAAATACTCAGTAAGTCACTCCACTGTTGGGGTTAGGAATGCAAACACATGCAACAAATGAGCGGGACCTAACTTTTCATAAACTTTTCATAGCCTTGGGCGCTTTTCTATTCTGGGTAGGGTTGGATGTGTGGTACTCCTTCACACATGGCCCATGTACGCATACATGAACCCACCAGGCAGGCTCGTAAACATACCCCCTGGGTCTGACTTGGTCGAGCACGTGTGTAACGCAAAAAAAAAAAAAAAAAAAAAAAAAAAAAAAAAAAAAAAAAAAAAAAAAAAAAAAAAAAAA
>NW_019268572.1:878772-879461 GCF_002738365.1 Cucurbita moschata
AAAAAAAAAAAAAAAAAAAAAAAAAAAGGGCTAAGTCAACTGAGGGGCAAAAATGTCATTTTGCCCCTCCAACCCAAATAGGGGTCCAAGGAGAATCCAGCCAGATTGCCTGCAAAAGAAAGAAGAGGTTAGAGAGAGGTTAGAGAGAGGTCGGCCGGGAAGATTAACGGACCACCACCGGAATCCATCTCCAGACGAGACTCGTACCAGGATTGAGGGGCTATCAAGGCCTACGCACCATCAAAGCCTAAGAACATTTCGCGGGGTAAGGTTTCTGAACGATATTGCTCAGATCTGAGTTTTCCCCTACGTGAATCGACCCTAAAATGTTGAAATCTTCACCTAGGAACAACTCACGCACGGTATGTGAAGAAGTTTGGCCGAGACCTCAACCCAAAGGCAGAGATCCGAGGGTCATCCGAGAACGGTGAGCGAACTTCCGGCGTTCTTAAATCCTCCGATAGTCAAGAAAAAAATTATAAAAAGAATACTAGGACGTAGCCTGTAACACGATCTAGAACGTTGCCGAAGGAATCATATTGATCCGATCTACGGATCGAAAGATATGAAAATCGGAAAACAAAAACCGACTGGGTTTCGGTTTCCAGAGGACAGAGAAGAAAAAAAAAAAAAAAAAACGGCCGGCGAGCGACGGAGGGCGGCGACAGGCGCCGGACGCGCGTCGACCA
>NW_019268572.1:880243-885272 GCF_002738365.1 Cucurbita moschata
GTCAAGAGTGGGCGTGATCTGAAGGGAATTGTCACAGAGGAATGGGTTGTCCCGGGGCGTCAGTCCAGTCTTAGTCATCATTTTTGTATTCGCATTCTTTTTAAATTTATTTTCCAAACGGTCTTGTGTTCTGTGTTTATCGTTCGAAAAACTTTATTGAAATTTGATGATTTTCGCTACTTCATATTTAAATCTCTTGTGCATCTGTGTCGTGTCGTTAGTCACTGTCCGTAGTAAAATATTGGGTTGTGACAAATTTGGTATCAGAGCTGTCAGGTTATAGGTCCTGTAGACATTTAGGGTAGAGAGTCGTGTCCTCTGTGACTTCGCTCGTCAATCACATGCCGCTCACGACCAGACGTTCTCACGCGACGGAAACATAGAGACAAAGGTTAAGTTAGTATTTATAGAGCATACCATGACTGACTAGGGCATTATATCGCACATTACCTAGGAGATGTGTTGTGGATGAATTGTGACCATAGTTCTTTGTTATCGTGGTAGATAATGGCACCAAAGAGACGCGAACCGTATGTAGGGCCAGGACCTAGAAGGGGAAGAAGAGAGGAAGTTCAGGACACCTCGGTTCCAATACCTGAAGAGGAACAACCTGAACTTCAGGAGGAGGTTGGGGATATGCCCCAAACTAGCGAGGGGACAGTACCACAGCCATCAAGATCAAAAAGACGCCGAATGAAGGCCAAGGCTCGAAGGCTGATCGAGACACCCCCTACTACTCCCTTCTCCGAGGAGGCCCCATCGGATCCAACCCCGTGTACAGCAGTCCCACTAAACCAGCCATTAGCCATGCCCTCAGCAGAGATGTTTCAGACGTTCATGATGACGTCGATGGAAAATCAGGCTCTGACGAACCAGATGATTCAGACCATGATGTCTAATCAGTCAATAGGGCAAGGGGGCAAGGATTCAGGGACTATGACTGTGGAGTCCCGCTACTTGAGAGATTTCCAGAGGCATAAACCGCCTTCCTTTGACGGAGGCAAGATGGATCCTATTGCCGCTGAGAATTGGCTAGAGGCCATAGAAACGGCCTTCCATTTTATGAACTGCCCACCAAAGTATGAAGTCCATTGTGGGACATATATGCTGAAAGGAGAAGCGCACTTCTGGTGGAAAGGTGCTCAGAAAACCATAGTACCACAAGGAGAGTTTATTACATGGTGTCAGTTTAAAGACGCATACCTCCACAAATACTACCCAATCACTGCCAGAGTGAAAATGCAGGCCACGTTTCTCGCATTGAAACAGGGAGACAGATCAGTGGGGGATTATGACTTGGAGTTCAATAGGCTGGCAAGGTTTTCTCCAGCCTATGTTAGTTCTGAGGAGTTGAAGGGCGAACGATTTATTGCTGGCCTGAGGGAAGAACTAAGGGGGAATGTGGCATCCCAGTCATCCTTTGTCTATACGAAAGCCCTTCAGGTGGCGACCCTGCTCGACTCGCCCCGTACCGACAAGCTTCAGTTTGGAATGGCACAATCATCCCACACTGCGGCCCAGGGAAAGGGGGCATACCCTAGCCACACGGGGGAATGCAGAGCAGGAACAGGCGCCTGCTACAGATGCGGTCAGGTAGGGCACTTTGCAGTGGATTGCCCTCAGAGAAACGATCAGCGTGTCAACCTGCCTGCAGTACAGCATCAGAGGGGCCAAGCTGGCCAACATCAGCAGGGGCGAGCTGTAGCCCATGCAACAACAGCCAGGCAAGCTGACCAGCCTGACGCGGTTGTCACAGGTACGCTACCCGTATTTGGTCATCTTGCATTAGTGTTGTTTGATTCGGGTTCGACGCATTCATTCGTATCTGAAGAGTTTGTAGAGCTAGCACAGCTAGAGAAAGAACTTTTAGAGATTACCCTATCAGTGTCTACCCCTGCTCACGAGCTGTTGCTAGCTACCCATAGGGTGAAGGGAGGTGGAGTAACGATAGCAGGGCGTGTCATCGAAGCTACACTGATAGTGTTAAAGATGCAAGACTTTGATGTCATCTTGGGTATGGATTGGCTAGGCGGGAATCGCATTTTGATAGACTGCGAGACCCGAATAGTGACTCTCAGGCTCCCGTCAGGGGACATCTTTACCTACAAGGGAGCCACTTCCAAAGGTGTCCCGAGCGTCATAACCTCGCTAAGGGCTAAGAAGTTGATTCGTAGTGGCGCAATTGCATTCCTAGCCAGCGTGACCTTAGATAATAGTAACAAACAAAAAACCTCATCGGTACACATCGTCAGGGAGTTCGTAGATGTCTTTCCGGAGGATCTGCTGGGTTTGCCCCCAGCTAGGGAAGTCGATTTTGGGATCGATTTAGAACCAGGAACGGTGCCGATCTCCAAGGCACCTTACAGGATGGCACCTGCAGAACTCAGGGAATTGAAGGAACAGTTACAGGAGTTGTTGGATAAGGGTTTCATCCGACCCAGTGTATCACCCTGGGGAGCCCCTGTTCTGTTTGTCAAGAAGAAGGACGGGTCCATGCGGATGTGTATTGATTACAGAAATTAAACAAGGTCACTATAAAGAATAAGTACCCTCTCCCGAGAATTGACGACCTGTTTGATCAGCTACAGGGAGCAACAGTTTTCTCCAAAATTGACCTAAGGTTGGGGTATCATCAGTTGAGGGTCAGGGAAGGGGATATACCCAAGACAGCCTTCAGAAGTCGTTATGGGCATTACGAGTTTCTCGTTATGTCTTTTGGCCTTACCAATGCACCAGCTGTTTTCATGGAACTAATGAACAGGGTGTTTAAGGAATTCTTAGACACCTTTGTCTTAGTGTTCATCGACGACATTCTGGTATACTCTAAGTCAGAGGCAGATCATGAAATACACCTCAGAAAAGTCTTGACAATACTAAGAGCTCAGCAGTTGTATGCCAAGTTCTCTAAGTGTGAGTTTTGGTTGTCTGAAGTTGCGTTTCTGGGTCACGTGGTGTCAAGCAAGGGGATCACAGTGGACCCAGCTAAGATAGAAGCAGTGATGAGGTGGCCACAGCCGACCACAGTCACAGAGGTGAGGAGTTTTCTTGGGCTAGCTGGTTGTTACAGAAGGTTTGTTCAGGATTTCTCCAAAATTTCCTCGGCGCTGACTCAGCTAACCAAGAAGGGCAAGCCCTTTGCTTGGACTCCAGTCTGTGAACAGAGTTTCCAGGAACTCAAGAAGAGGTTGGTAACTGCACCAGTCCTTACGGTTCCAGATGGGTCAGGTAATCTCGTGGTGTACAGTGATGCATCAGGGAAAGGCTTGGGGTGTGTGCTCATGCAGAAAGGTAAGGTGATAGCGTATGCTTCTCGACAATTGAAAGAATATGAACGAAACTACCCCACGCATGATCTCGAGTTAGCAGCGGTAGTATTCGCTCTAAAAACGTGGCGGCACTACCTGTATGGGGAAAAAGTACAAGTCTTCACTGATCATAAGAGCCTCAAGTACTTATTCACGCAGAAGGAGCTCAATATGAGACAGAGGCGATGGTTGGAGCTGGTAAAGGATTATGACATAGAGATTCTGTACCATCCAGGCAAAGCCAGCGTGGTAGCTGATGCATTGAGCAGGAAGGCTGTGCATACTTCTGTGATGATCACCACACAGGAAAAACTACAAGATGAGATGAAGAGGGCTGGGATAGACGTGGTGATTAAAGGTGGTAATGTTCAGATAGCACAGTTAACTATACAGCCTACCCTACGAAAGAAAGTTATCGACGCTCAGAGGTCTGATGAACACCTCAGTAAAGTGTGGAGTCAGATTGAGACAGAGAGGCCAGTAGGGTATTCTATCTCCTCAGACGGGGGTCTGCTATGGCAAAACCGCCTGTGCGTTCCCCGAGACGAGGGAATCTTAAAAGATATTATGACCGAAGCCCACGATACATCTTATATGTTCCACCCTGGAAGTACAAAGATGTATCAGGATCTGAAGAGGTTTTACTGGTGGTCCGGAATGAAGAGGGACATAGCGGATTTCGTAAGCCGTTGCTTGACCTGCCAGCAGGTGAAGGCCCCGAGGCAGCGCCCAGCGGGATTGCTACAGCCCCTGAGCGTCCCTCGTGTGGAAATGGGAAGCAGTCTGTATGGATTTCTTTTCGGGTTTGCCAAAGACAAAGCAGGGTTTCAACGTCGTATGGGTAATTGTAGACAGACTGACTAAGACAGCCCACTTCATTCCAGGAAAGTTCACGTATCGAGTAGACCGGTGGGCTCAGTTATATATCAAGGAGATAGTACGCCTGCACGGGGTACCAGTGTCCATAGTATCAGACCGGGACACCAGGTTCACCTCTCAGTTCTGGAGGAGTCTTCAGAAGGCACTAGGAACTCAGTTGAGGTTCAGTACAGCATTCCATCCTCAAACGGACGGACAGACCGAAAGGCTGAATCAGGTTTTAGAGGACATGTTGCGAGCCTGCTCCTTAGATTTCGCTGGGTGTTGGGACGAACATCTGCCTTTAATGGAGTTTGCCTACAACAATAGTTATCAAGCGACCATTCAGATGGCCCCCTTCGAGGCACTGTATGGGCGTAGGTGTCGAACACCAGTGTTTTGGGAAGAGGTAGGCACGCAGCAACTAATGGGACCAGAGTTGGTCCAGGTCACCAACGCAGCGGTGTAGAAAATCAAACAGAGGATACTCACCGCACAGAGTCGACAGAAAAGCTATGTAGATGTGCGTAGAAGGGACCTCGAATTTGAGGTGGGTGACCACGTGTTCCTGAAGGTGGCCCCTATGAGGGGGGTGTGGAGGTTTGGGAAGAAAGGGAAATTGAGCCCAAGGTTCATAGGCCCCTTCGAGATTTTGGATAGAGTCGGGGCTGTGGCTTACAGAATTGCCCTACCGCCGAACCTTGCCGCCGTGCACAATGTGTTCCACGTATCCATGCTGTGAAAGTATACTCCCGACCCTACTCATGTAATCGAGCATGGGATGCTTCCTCTTCGAGAAGATCTGTCTTACGAGGAACAGCCTAGCAGGATTTTAGCTCGAGACACTAGGCGGTTGCGTAACAAAG
>NW_019268572.1:885362-931261 GCF_002738365.1 Cucurbita moschata
GGCTAAGTCAACTGAGGGGCAAAAATGTCATTTTGCCCCTCCAACCCAAATAGGGGTCCAAGGAGAATCCAGCCAGATTGCCTGCAAAAGAAAGAAGAGGTTAGAGAGAGGTTAGAGAGAGGTCGGCCGGGAAGATTAACGGACCACCGCCGGAATCCATCTCCAGACGAGACTCGTACCAGGATTGAGGGGCTATCAAGGCCTACGCACCATCAAAGCCTAAGAACATTTCGCGGGGTAAGGTTTCTGAACGATATTGCTCAGATCTGAGTTTTCCCCTACGTGAATCAACCCTAAAATGTTGAAATCTTCACCTAGGAACAACTCACGCACGGTCTGTGAAGAAGTTTGGCCGAGACCTCAACCCAAAGGCAGAGATCCGAGGGTCATCCCAGAACGGTGAGCGAACTTCCGGCGTTCTTAAATCCTCCGATAGTCAAGAAAAAAATTATAAAAAGAATACTAGGACGTAGCCTGTAACACGATCTAGAACGTTGCCGAAGGAATCATATTGATCCGATCTACGGATCGAAAGATATGAAAATCGGAAAACAAAAACCGACTGGGTTTCGGTTTCCAGAGGACAGAGAAGAAAAAAAAAGAAAAAAAAAACGCCCGGCGAGCGACGGAGGGCGGCGACAGGCGCCGGACACGCGTCGACCACCGGCTGGAGCAACGCAGCTCCAGCGAGGCGTCGACACGTGTCGCCTGCAAGCCGGGCCGAATCGCAACGCGAGCCGAGCCGACCGGATCGGGCCGGGCCGGGCGACCCGCGACTGTGCAGAATTGGGCGCGCGTGCAGCCTGCGGCTGGCGCCTTCCCGCGCGCGTGGCCCCGCACTTCCAGCGTGCTGCTGGGCGCGTGAGCGCGCGTGGAACGGCTAGTTTGGCCCGGTTGTTTTCTGTTTTCTCGATTTTTGTCCCGGCTCTAGTTCTAATACTGTTTTTACGTGGATAGGGACTTAATTTAGAGAAATCAGTAGTGTTGGACACCTCACGGGCAAAGAAACACTAGCGAAGGGGCACGCGTCAACCAGGTAAGTCACCACCCGGTATTTAGGAAGAAATACTTGTAGGGTTCGCTTGGAATTGTATGTATGCATGTTAGTAATTTTGCCTTAAATTAGCTCTCCATGAATGAGATTAATTAGATGGATTGTTACGATGTGTTGGGTGAATTATCTGAGTGTTGCTTGTATGCCTTAAGCTTCCGTTGTACGTATGCATGCGTTTAATTTATGTTAGAATTGTGTATGCCGGGTTTCGGGTGTTCGATGGACGAATTTGCCCCATTGAACGCGAACCTCGTGCTCTGGGTGCTTGATGGAGGTCATCGCCCCGTTGAGCCGGTATGCCTAGTTTGCATGAATTACATACTATGATGTTAGAAGAAGATTGCATGCACCCTCTGTTAATTGCTAGGGCCCATTTCTATGATAAGATTAGGGAATTTCTTTTAGGAGCGATATGCCGCTCTAGACAGACTTAATTTTCCCCTAGAAACTTAGCGGTTTACCACGGTAAGAAAGTACCTAAGGGGGTTCATAGATTGCTAGCGTGAGAACGGTATCTATAGCTTCGTGGGAGGACCAAGGGCCCCTGATCAGTCCTTACTGTTCTTAGCCATTTCGCATGGGAAATGTGTCCCCACGTCGTACAGCCCATTAGCTGCATGGGAACGGGTTGGGTCGCGCCCCCCATAGGAGGACTATATGGGCGTAGGGGTATTCAGCACACCCCTAGGCTAGGTACCATGTAGTTCTAGATAGCCATGTAGAGGTAGCGCCTCATAGAGAGATACCGACCATATTAGCTTGGCATAAGGAACCTCTAGGTGACTAATGAAAGGACGATGAACTGGTGAAACCCAAGGGGCAAGCCCCAAGAGACTAAGGTTAGAACCCGATGTCCTAGAACCGAATTAGGAAACCGTGGGAGTTCTGCTAAATTAAGATGCGAAAAGAGCCTACAAGTAGGTGGCTTACTGAGTATAATTTTTATACTCATCCTTGCTATGTTTTCTTTTTTTTTTCAGGGGCGCGAGGCGTCGGTCAAGAGTGGGCGTGATCTGAAGGGAATTGTCACAGAGGAATGGGTTGTCCCGGGGCGTCAGTCCAGTCTTAGTCATCATTTTTGTATTCACATTCTTTTTAAATTTATTTTCCAAACGGTCTTGTGTTCTGTGTTTATCATTCGAAAAACTTTATTGAAATTTGATGATTTTCGCTACTTCATATTTAAATCTCTTGTGCATCTGTGTCGTGTCGTTAGTCACTGTCCGTAGTAAAATATTGGGCTGTGACAACGTGTTATACGTCGCCGAACACCACAGAACAGAAAAGGGCCCGCATGATATCATGGCGAACATAAATATCGTATTTCATTCTTTCGTAACATAAAGGGGAAGAATCCCGATGCACGTGACATACATATATGCATGAGGTCCCTTAACATATCTAACATGGCATTACATAAGCAGTGCTAACATCGCATTTACGTTTCTTACATTACATGGCATCTCACATGACTTACATTACATGGCATATTACATAAACATTCCAGTTGCATAAACATCTCATGACATGACTCGATAATTCTACGTGTATCTATGGCATCAATCAACATATTCATGGCATATAATACTAACATCTCATTCATGACTTTACATAACATAAACAGTCAACACCATCTATACATCACATAATCATAACACATAAATATGGTGCATGTAGGGGCCACAGGGCACGCACCATCATACAACATGTAGTAAGCTAACTCCAACAGTAAGGTCACTTACCTCGATGGTCTTGGTTGGAGTCACTCACAACGAGCTAATCCCAGCGGTTAAATACGTCCTATGATAATCACATAAAAATTTAGAACCTTTCATAAGGTACCCTAGCTAAACCTCATGCTATTTATCAAAATAAACCCCTGACCTAAGCTATCTTTAACATTTAGGAACCATACTGACCTCGGATGGTAAAACTAAGGGCAGAAACAGCTTCGGAGGGGCCAAAAACCTTGGAATCGATATATTATAGTGATACCTTGCCGCTAAGCCTAGTTGCCAAGCCGGCCAACTAAGCCACCAAGTCGAGCTGCGGGAATTGACGAAACCGAACAGATTTCGTACACGTGCGAGCCGACCCGCACTGTGTACTCGTGCGAAGCTGCCGGAGCTGCTGGGTGTGCGTCTGCGGCTTGACCCGATTCCAAAGATCTCGCCTTCCTTACTCGACAAGTGACGAAACCCTAGTTTCCGCCTCCCCGATTCCAGCGACACGCCGACAATCCCACAACGTCCTCAACACCGATTTCCAACGGTCAACCTTCTTTGACAGAATGATCCCAACATCAATGCCTTACTTCTACTCGATTCTTCCTCCGAAGAGCAACCCCAACGTTCCAGAGGAAAGTTTGGAGAGAAAATCGTTTTCAAGGGGTAAAAGGTTGAGCACAGGAATATAAAAATAATACGAAACATTTGCATTCTAGGGTTTTTTTTAGGATAAGGAAACTCAATAGGAAGGTAATAAAAGTCTAGCACGAATCCTCCTATTTTTGGGAGATTACATTTAATTATTTATTTTATTTTTAGGTAATAACTTGCTTGTTGAAAATTGCACATTTTCTGCCTAGAATACATGCATAACCTAATATCCTATGATATATAGAAATAAAATAAAATCTTAACCCAATCAAATAAAAATGAAAAATCTGAATCGTTACACAGAGTATGCCCACTGGATAAGGACAGTGGCCTAGCGGTGTGCGAATTATGGGCTGTGTGTAGAGTATATGGTACACGTCCACGATTACCCGTTAGGACAGCACCGTACGGAAAAAGAAACGAAACGAAACGAAAGATAGGTCCCATCATTTTATTGCATGTAATTGTTGCATAACCTCGATAGGGGGTCACTTACTGAGTATTTCTTTAAATACTCAAGCCATGTGCTACTACATTTTTCAGGTTAAGGCAAGGCACTCATGTACGGCTAACGACGACATCGCAACTCATGACCATGACACATGCATAGGGTAGTGGTATTTATTTTCTTAAACTTAGGCTCGACTAGGTTGTTTTTAACTTAAACTCTTATTCATTTTGTTTAGTCTTTTGTTGTGCCGTTTTAAAGATGTTTTCGAAACACGTAAGTTCATGGCTGTGGTTTAAGATAAAGATTATGTTTTATGGAATTTAAATGAAGGCTTCCGCATTCAATGTTTATGGTAAGTATACAGTAGCGACCTTAAATTAAATAGAAAATTTCAGTCGTTACAAAAAACATCTCAACAGAGTCTGTTGTTTGTTACTAATAAAAAATCACTTCAACCATCCATTTCATATACATTATAAACAAGAGATATTAACGAACACAATACTTCCAAACTTTTCACATATCCAATAAGGTATTAACAAAAAATCATTTTCAAATAAGTTTAACACATGTTATAAGAAAAATAATCGAATCAAGTACTTTTTCCAAAAGTTTTCATCCCCTCCAACTCCCCCACCCCCTCGCTACCACCACCACCACCACCACACATACGCTCAATCTTATGATAAGTAATTATTTGTCTGTTCAACCAAACCGCTTCAACCGCCCCTTTCACATACTTCATAAACAAAGGATATTAATAAACATAATACTTGCAAACTTAAAAATAAGTAATTTTCAAACAAGTTTAACATATGAGTGTCTTAGCAATGTGTGAATTCACGGTTGTCCATCCTTCTTTGTGTGAACCTTTGTCCATAACATAATCCTTGAGATCGAAGTTGGATCCGAAGAATTTTTCTTCTGCAAAATGAAATAAATATACTAAATTCACACATATAACATGAGAGTAGAATAAAACTACAATATTGATATTTACCATCTCTTCAGCCAAACGGACATATCCTTTTCTACTACATGTAAGAGGGAGTTGTCTCTTCTTCATGGCTTTAAACTTTTCACTTTTCAACTACTCAATAAGACAACATATGTTTTTGTTATATCAAAGTATATAATAATTTTAAAAATATTATACATAAGTTTTTCGATATATAAATATTCATTATCATGAAATTTGACAAAGTCCATCCAATCATCTACAGATTGCAAATGATCTGTTGCAGTGGTACTTCTTCTGTTGGGGGCATTGCCAATTTGTTTTACCATGGGAGATTTTCCAGCCATCCATAATCTACCCATTTGTTGAAAAATAAACTTTTTCTGCCAATCATTGTTCACAATGTACCTTGATTAAAGAACTAAATGGTTATTAGTAATATTATACAAATGATTAAAACTAGATAAATGAATTAAAATTACTTCATACCTCCATAGACTTCCATAACACTAATTTTAGCGTGGTAGGTAATTTCTTCCAATTCTATAACGTCACAGGTACAACTTCCCTTACAAGTGGACCAAGAAAAGAAGTCAATCTTACAAATTCATCCCCTATGGGCTGTCCATATTCATTAAAAACAAGTTTCACTCTAGATTGTCCATCAAAAGCTATTGTATTCATCTTTGTTGGACCTCTTTTTCTTTTTGATAGAGTTGTTGTTTCATGGGGGTTTCCACTAATTACATGATCTTCTTTTCCAGTTCTATTTTCATTACAAACTTCAAATTGCCTAAGGGTTGCTAGCCTTGTGTGAGTAGCTCGGGAGTCTATTGTAGGAATTGAAATATGATTAGGTTTCAATGTCTTCCCATTACCATTAGGTGAAAAGGGTTCAGGGAGGACAATAATAGGGTGGTTAGGTATATGTGATTTTTCTCCTTTCAACCCTTTCAACTTGTAGTTTCTGGTCATGCAACATTTCATCACTACCAATCTTTCTACATCTACATTCTTTAAGTAGAGTAATATCAATATCCCCCATACTTTTTTCAAAATGTTTAGTATGATGAGACCTTTTTCTTCGAGTGACTTTTAGACAACCGATATCTTCTTTGTGTTCTAAAGTTAAAGTTTGAGGTGGTACCTTATCTCCCTCCATTTGAATCTGAAACCAAAATTAATAGATAATCATTATGCACGAAATGAAAATAAAATCAAGAATGCAATTTCACATCATTAACAAAGGATCATCACAAAATAAATATTATATATGGAGTATAATGTGTTCACAAAAAATATTTATACAATGTCCCAAATTGTTCATCAAATAAAAACGCCCTCACAATCTTCTCTTGCATAAGTGATCTCATCATTTTCATCAATGTCTTCCAATGTACTTAGAATTTGTTCATTGACAACCATCGTACACTATATTCATGATTGTACATATCAAAGTCATGAAATCCTTTGTGTGGTCCTTTTAATAAGACATACCAATTTGAAGTATCATTTTCTCTAACATAAAACCTGTGTTTGGCTTGTGAGGCCAAGATGAAAGGTTCACGTACAAATATCCTTTGACTTTGATGTAAGTTAATGTAAGAATTGCAATAAGTGAAGAGAGAGAAATGTCAACTGTACTGCTCTTTTAGGGTTTTTTTTTTAAAAAAAAAGAAAAGAAAAGAAAGACGGCCGAGAGTAAAAGTGAAAAGAAGAAAGAAAAAAGGAAAGGAAAAGAAAGACAGCAAACACGAAAAGAGAAAAAGAAGAAAGAGAAGACAAAGGAGAGGGTTGAGTGGAGGAGACGAACAACGGAGCTTGAGGCGCTCGTCAGCAATGGTGGGGCCAAACGGTTGAGGAAGGGAGAACGCCGACGGTAAGCCCTAGTGGTGTGATTTTCGTTGTTCCTTTCCAAAACCCTAATACATTTCACTGGATCGGTGTACCTAGATTATTGTCGAGGGAAGTTGGTGAGTCCTTGTGAAGAAGAAGACATGGGGTGCTGAGAGGAAAGGAAGATCAAGAAGAAGGTGGGACAAAGAGGCCGAAAATTGAGGGGGCACGGCCTGACTCGACCCGACCCGACCCACATGTACAGAACCGAAACTCGATTTTTTCCATTTCACACCATTTCCTTCGTCTTTATTCAGACTTATGTACTTGACTCACACATTCCATAATGCCTTATTATAGGAAAATTCCAATTAGCTTAGTCAAGGGGACACTTGAAGACTCGATAAAGTTTTGGGAAGTCTATGATCAGGTAAGTAACCATCTAGAGCAAGTTTTTAAGTAATTGCTTGTAGGAGTCGGTTTGGATTTGTGCCCAAATAATTTAGTACCGTATTTTGGAATGGATAAAGTTAGTTCATGGAGGTGGTACTTCGATAATGTGTGTGGATGTACTTTGATTGTCGTTATGGTTATATACATTCGTTGGCATGAATGTGAAACTGCTGATAGGCGTTTGAGATGGTATGTTTTTATGTTGAGCTAGATGGTTATTATGTGATGTAGCATGGTGACGTGTTGTTGCTGTGGTTCTTTGTTAGGCATTGGTGTGGGGCTTGGGTAGCCCATGGTTACCCTTTGTGAGTTGGATCATTTATTAGGTGCTAGTTATCATAAGTTATGAAGCACATAGATGACAGTGTACCGTTTTCGTAGTCACCCACAAGGGGGGTAATCACAGTATATTACTGTGATAGCATGTTAGAGGTGCTTAGTGGGATGAGCCATGACCTTTTTACTGATCCAGCCAAGCGGCATAAGGACAAGTAGTTATTGTTCTTAAGACAGGTAGTTTTACTGATCTGAGCCGACAAGGGCGTAAGACAGGTAGTGACGGACCCGGCCTTGAAAGGCACAGTGGCAGGTAGTTACTGATCTTAGGAACAGTAAGATGTTGCTAGACACCACTAGGTCTCTAACTAGCGACTATTTGACCATAAAACTTAGGATTCAGGAGAAAAGTAGATTTGTGTCGGTGGCGGGGACGTGTGGAGTCGTGCAGCTGCAGAAGGGGACCCTTAGATTGAGTCCTCTTCTCCCATGTCGTTTTGGTTATGATTTTGACGTTTTTTGAAAACCTGCGATATTTTGTAACCATTTCTTTTGATGTGACTCCGTGGATTCTCGTTATGTGCAGTCTTTTTTTGAAATGTATATATCACGCAACTTTTAACTTTTAGTCTCTTGTTCAAAGAACAAGAAGTATTGAAAGATTTTTTTTTTACTCATGAGTCCACGTGGCGACCCGTGATTTGGTATTTTTGAAGATCGGTCGTTATAGCTTTGGTATCAGAGCCCCAGGTTGTTAGGTCCTGTAGACCTTCCTTAACTAGAGTGTCAGTTGGGCCCTCTGCAGCTCAGCTCGTAGCCATGTTCCTCCTCGATCAGGTAACCCAGGGAAGTAAATTACAAGGGGTAGTAATAGCTGTAGTCTTATTGTAGTTTAACTTTTCATGATGTGACATGAATCCATAGACCGTTATGGTTAAGGTTTGGATTGGACATGTAGTAACCTGCTTATTGTACAATGTAGATACTATGACACCAACGTAGATACTATGACACCAACGTAGATACTATGGCACCTAAGATTAAAAGGAGGAGGGGTAGTAGAGCCACCAGGGCTTTAGAGGAGTCTGAGCCTGCTCAAGATTAAGCCCCAGAACAGACACCTGAGAGCGTGCAAGAAGGCATAAAATGTCCACTACCTCTTTTTCAAGCTGTAACATAATTTCTCTATCAATGACACGTTGACATAGTCTATTAAAGTATGAACATAGCCTATATATTGTATGTCTGGGACCTTTCGGGAGCAAGCCTCTAAGCACCACAGATAAAAGTTGTTGCATAAATACATGACAATCATGAGATTTCATTCCCATCACTTTGCAATCTTGTAATGATACACACTTTGAAATGTTGGAACTGTATACATCATGCAACTTTAGATTATACAACCTTGAACAAAATAATTTCTTCTCAAACTTCGACAATGTATGTGGAGCAGGAGGTAGGTAAGTTTGACCACCTCGCTCTTGAGGATATAGGTCTGGCCGAATTTTCAAAAGTTGTAAATCTTTTCTTGCATTACTTCCATCTTTTGACTTTCCATTTATATCTAAGAATGTACCTATAATACTCTCACATACATTTTTTTCTACATGCATGACATCCCAGTTGTGGTGTATTGGTAATTCCTACCCAATAAATTACATTTCAAATTGCTAGTGGCCAAAGTTTGAAACTTAATAACTTAGACTCAATAAAATACACCATAAATTTAGGGTTTGTCAACCTTTCAATAGGGTAGATCGAAGAAAATGGATGATACGATAAGGAATCACTACAAGGGGAGTAAGATTCGGATTACCTTGTCGATCGAATATCTCAAGTCAAGAAGAACGCTTGATTGAGATTCGAATCACTCCACAAGCAAGATCGATCATGTCTAGCTTGAATGATTCTTGTTGATCAAATATCTCAACACAAGAACACTTGTTTGAGATTCGAATCACTCCACAAGCAAGATTGATCATGTCGAGCTTGAATGATTCTACATGCAACCTAAACTACATAGAGTTGCAAAGAAACTCAGCCATTGGCTAAGAAAAAGCACAAATGCTTCTTTTAATATATTTTCCAAGTCTTATTACAAATACAACATAGATGGTTTTATATAGCCTCAAAATGAAACTATTAAAGGCATTCCAAAAGTTGTAACATTCACACTTTATGGCCATAATTAGCCATTATGTAAATGTAACCGAAATTAAATAAAAAGTCTTAAAACACAATAACTCTACATTATAACCCACCCAAAATTTACAACAATCAAACTTTATTCTTCTTCAATGTAGCATGAATTGAAACATCTTTTGATAATTTTGACAACCTTTTCTTCACATCTTCATTGAAGCATATTGTATGATTGATGTCTCTTGGTTCATATCAATGGATCACTTCTTCCACCTTTGACTTGTGCACACCATAAATTTTGTGATGTCCCACATTGGTTGGGGAGGAGAACAAACCACCATTTAAAAGGGTGTGAAAACCTTCCCCTAGCAGACGCGTTTTAAAGCCTTGAGGGCGAGCCCGACGCCCTCAAGGGAAAGCCCGAAAGAGAAAGCCTAAAGAGGACAATATCTGCTAGCGGTGTATCTGGGTCGTTACAGTTGGTATCAGAGCCCTAGGTTATAGATCTTGTAGACTAGCTTACGATGTAGGCTTAACGTACTTCCATGGTCCTCCAGCAAACGCGTCCTCACCGTGAGGTACGCCTTTTTTTAGAAGTAAAGCTTCTTAGTTAAATGATGTATGCAATAGTGAATGTGTATTTTGTGATGCATGATATGATATCCATGTGTTATATGTTGCATGATTTATTATATGTCATATACTACCGGCTGGTTATGATGATGCTATATAGTTAAATGTATGAGTGATTTGTATGACTACGAATGTTATAGAATCTATTAGATAAGTATGTGAGTTAGTAGTTACGTGCACTGTTTAGATGCCACCTAGAACTCGAGGAGGAGGTCTTAGGGGACGGCCCCCACTTAGGAGTAGAGGAATAGGAAGGGGAGTAATGAGAGACGAGAGGATTCTGTGGAGCAGCCTGTTTGCGTGAAACCCCTTTATCGTCAGTGGGACAAAAGCGTCGTCATGAACATGATTCTGTAGAGCAGCCTGTTCACGGGAAACCCCTTTATCGTCAGTAGGACAAAAGCGTCGTCACGAACATGAAAACAAATTAGATGACAAGCCTAAGTGTAATAAGTGTGGGAAAAATCACTGGGGTCAATGTTTAGGTCACATTAGAGCCTGTTTTCGGTGTGGAAAGAAGGACCACATGGCCAAGGATTGCTTGGGAGGTGGCACAAAGGATTCTGGAAACTAGTAGGGGAAGTTACGTAATGGGAACAAGGGGATGGGATAAGAGAAAAGTATCTAGAGTTGTTTCTGGCTTCAGAGACTTTCGAGGACGAAAGTCCTTTCTAGGAGAGGATAATGTAACGATTCAGATTTTCCATTTTTGCCTTATTTGGTTGATTTTTATTTTTATTCCTATATATGACAAGATATTGTGTTATGCATTTATTCTCGCAGTAATTTTCAACAACGAAGTTATTACCTAAAAATAAAATAAATAATTAAATGTAATCTCCCCGAAAATAGAAGGATTGACTTTTATTATCTAATAGAAACATTCCTATTTCTTTGAGTTTCCTTATTCTAAAACCCTAGAATGCAAATGTCTTTGTATTATTTTTATATTCCTATGTCCAACCTTTTACCTCCCTTGAAAACGATTTTCTCTCCAAACTTTCCTCTGGAATCTTGGGGTTGCTCTTCGGAGGAAGAATCGGGTAAAGAAGGCAAGGTTTTTGGAATAGGGTCGAGCCACAGACGCATATCCAGCAGCTCTGGCAGCTTCGCACACGTATGCAGTGCGAAATTGGCTCAGTTCCGTCAATTCCTGCAGCTCGACTTGGCGGCTTAGTTGGCCGGTTCGGCAACGAGGCTTAGCGGCAAGGTATCACTATAATATATCGATTTCAAGGTTTTTTGCCCTTCCGAAGCCGTTTCTGCCCTTAGTTTTACCATCCGAGGTCAGTATGGTTCCTTAACGTTAAAGACAGATTAGGTCGGGAGTTTATTTTGATAAATAGCATGAGGTTTAACTAGGGTATGTTATGAAAAGGTATTTAACCCCCGACCTAATGTATTTAACTAGGGTATGTTATGAAAGGGTATTTAACCCCCGACCTAACTAGCTAAACCTTATGCTATTTATCAAAATAAACCCTCGACCTAATCTGTCTTTAACGTTTAGGAATCATACTAACCTCGGATGGGTAAAACTAAGGGCAAAACGGCTTCAGAAGGGCCAAAAACCTTGGAATCGATATATTATAGTGATACCTTGCCGCTAAGCCTCGTTGCCGAACCAGCCAACTAAGCCGCCAAGTCGAGCTTCGGGAATTGACGGAACCGAGCCGATTTCGCACTGTGTACGCGTGCGAAGCTGCCGGAGCTCCTGGATATGCATCTGCGGCTCGACCCTATTCCAAAAACCTTGCCTTCCTTACCCGATTCTTCCTCCGAAGAGCAACCCCAAGGTTCAAGAGGAAAGTTTGGAGGGAAAATCATCTTCCAGGGAAGTAGAAGGTTGGGCATAGAAATATAAAAATAATATGAAGACATTTGCATTTTAGGGTTTTAGGACAAGGAAACTCAGAAAAATAGGAATGTTTGCAATTTTAGGAGGTAATTCTTCTTCTATTTTTCCATCAAACCATGTTTTTTTCCTTCGATATGGATGCAACTTTGACAAGAATCGACCCCATATATAAATACTTTTTTCCATTCTTCAACCAAAGAGACCGAGTATTATCTCCACAAATTGGACATGCGTATTTATCTTTTGTGGTTCATCCAGCCAAATTTCCATATGTTGGAAAATCATTTATAGTCCACATGAGAATTGCTCTTAAATTGCAATATCATAGGCTTGTACTCCTTTCTATAGATGTTGTAAATCTTCCACAAGAGGATGTAAGTAGACATCAATATCGTTTCCTGGTTGTCTTAGGCTAGAAATCAACAATGTTAACATTATATTTTCCTTTTTCATACATAACCAAGGAGGCAAGTTATCCGTAACAAGCATGACTGGCCAACAACTATATCGACTGCTCATGTTGGAGAATGGATTAAAACCATCTGTAGCAAGGCCTAACCTAAGATTATGAGAGTCTATAACAAACTCAGACCACTTTTTATCCATCAACTCCCATGCAACAGAATCAACTGGATGTCGAATCTTTCCATTAGTACTTTTATGTTGTGAATGCCATCATAAACTTTCACCCATTTCATATATTTTAAACATTCGTTTAAGTCGCGGAATGATAGGAAAGTATCTTAATACCTTAGCAGGTATACCTTGCTTGATTGCATTTGTTTGTCTATTAACCTTCCACCTTGAAGTATTGCAATGAGGACAACTTTCTATCTTTTCTTTCTCATTTCTAAATAGACAACAATCGTTGACACATGCATGTAGGGGTGTACATGGTCCGGGTTGAGTTGGGTTGAAGGATTTTTTTGACCCAACCAAAAAGTTCGGGTTGGTTGGATCGGTAACCCAACCCAACCCAACCCAAAAAATTTCCCAACCTAACCCAACCCTCTATTTTCGGGTTGGGTTCGAGTTGGTCCAAAAAAAATTATAAAAATTTAATTTACATTACCTAAAATGATAAAACAATTACTTATAAGTTATAGATCAAAAGTATCAAATTCTCTATTGCATTCATATTATCACCTATAAATATGTAAAAAAATATGCAATGAATCAATTACAAAGCTACCAAATCTAATTAAATTATCTCCATTCACAATATATAATCATTCAACAAAATGCCTACAAATTCACCTATAACTGTGTAAAGAATATTCAATGAATTAATTCCAAAGTTATAACATTCAACAAAATACCTAAAAAGTTAAAACTATCCAACAAAAAAAAATTAAATTAAATTAATAAATAATAATAATAAAATAATTATTTTAACTTCAACCCACCAAAAAAAAAGTATCTTGGAAGTTAGCATGGTTCTAAGATTGTTTGGATAAAGCTTACTTAACTTCAAATATTTTACTTTCATTGAAAAATAATTATTCTTGCATGACATTAGTAGAGCTTGAAGATCTTAAATCATCTAAAAATAAAATATAAATTGTGATATAACATTATAGAATACGATCTTACGAAATAGATGATAAATAGATTTGGAGTTACCTGTCTCAATCTTAGAATAAATCTCCAAATCTTCAAGTTGTTGAGAAATATCTATCGATACTAATTTTCTACCGATCCAATTTTGTATACATATCAGAGCTTCACTGTCTTAGGTGTCAAAGAGCTCCTAAAAGAATGAAGAATCCTCCCACCCGTAATAAATGTTGATTCAAAAGATACAGTCGACGCTGGAACGGCCAAAACATCTTGGGCAATTTTCGATAAAACTCTATATTTAAACTCATTTGCTTTCCACCATGCCAAAACATCAAAATTATCATCAAGTTCTTCACTAGAGTCAAATAAATATCGATCCACATCATTCTTTAACTCGAGTGAATTTTGCTTTTCTCTTCTTCATTTGTATCTTGATAATACTAATATTGAACCACTCAAATTCTCTTCAGCAATTGTGTTCATCTCCATACTCATATACTTAGAAGTGAGTCTTGATTCAGATTGATGATGATCGGGAGCATTATCATAAACCTTGTAGTAATCATACAAATTAATTAAATAATTTTTTATCCCATCCATCATCAGTTTAGCCATAACATCTTCATAAATATTTGAAAAGCAAAATGATATGTAATCCAATTTGTAACGAGGATCGAGTACCACTGCTATGAATATCAGCTTATTAATTCTTTCCACTTAGCCCCAATATTTGTCATACTTATGAACTTATGTTACTTAAAAGAGAGTTCACATTTGTATTCCACTTCATTAAAATTTCTCGAATACCCAAGTTCATGAAAATAAGAATTAGAAATCACATATAACGAACCACTTATCTTCGTAGTGATATCATAGAAAACCTTCAAAAACTTTACAAACAACTTTTTCCCTATCATCAATGGTTGGTGGCCCTATTCTTTTGTTTCCATGATCACCCTCTTTTAAGTAATCAACATAATCTAATTCTTCTTCCTCTAATACTTTGAAAGCTTTTTCAAATTTCAAGGCATGATCAAGGATCAAATAATAGAATTCCATCGACTCGCCACGTCCAAACAAACAAGTGCTTTACATTTAATTTTTTTCTTGTTCAACATGATCTTTAAATTTTGTCAATCTCTTGAGGGATGATCTAACATACCTCACGGCATTGCGAACACTAGAAATTGAGTCATGCATTTCTTTAAGCCTTCATTCACAATCAAATTAATTATGTGAGCATAACACCTCATGTGTAATATTTCTCCATCCAAGACAAGTGAATTCCAACTTCTAAGCCTTATCATTGGAACTTGCATTATCGACTGTGATAGAGAAAACCTTATCGATTCTCCATTCCAATAAACAACTCTCAATAATCTTGCCAATAGTCTCTCCCTTGTGGTAGCAACTTGTCAAAAGTTGAGAATTCTTTTATGCAAATTCTATTTTGAATCAATAAAATGTGCGGTGATTACCATGTAATTAATGTTTTGCAGCGAAGTACATGTGTCAGTGGTAAGACAAACCCTCTTGAAATGACTGACTAAAAAATCTTTCAACTTCTTTTTTTCTTCTAGATAGAGCTGAAGTATATCTTTACCGATGGTTACTCTTGACAGAGGGTCAAACTTAGGACATGCAATACTACACAACAATTTGAAACCCTCATTCTCTACAAATTTAAATGACAATTCATCCATAATTATCATCTTGACACATGGTGCTATACATCTTGTTCAACTAAATAATGAAGTAACAATATTACTACTACCCTTCCCATCTATTGAACGTTGAAAACTTGAGTGGTTTGTCCTTTGTCCTCCACCTTATCTGTGTACTTTCTACACTGATTTTTTAAGTGTTTCCATAACGACAAGCATACTTCTTAGAACAATAGTTGCACTTGCACCTCTTATTATTGTTCTCTAATCTTGTAAAGTGATCCCACATAGTTGATTTATTGGGTTTCTTCTTCTTAAATTCAGATTGTGCAGCCAATGGTGGTTTCGATGCATTATAATTACTGGGGCTTGTTGCACATACAGTTGCACTATTGTTTCCGATCTATAAGAAGTAAAATAGAACTATTATGATTCAAACATTTAACCCAATATGAACAATTATCATAGAATGCATCAAAGTTAAAATATACAATCAGTCTTTGCAAGGGGATATAACAAGAAGAGAAGAGGCTTACCCGTTATAGCGTTCTAGGACACTAAAGAGAGAAAGACGGCACGCGAGAAAGAAACAAGACAAAGAACGCGAGAGAATGCTATTGAGATCAAATTCCTTGTGAGAGACTAAGTGTCGAGAGAGATTTGTATTTTGACTGAAGGTTGGTTTGTATTTTGGGGGTGTGAAATAAAGAAGGAGAGAAAAAGGCTCTGAGGTGAGTTGTGAGAGAAGAGGCTGAGAGAATCTTGTATGGCTGAGAGAGAGGAGAGCGAGAATCATAAAAGAGAATAACCAAAAAGAAAGAGGGGGGAGAGAGAGAGGTAGATTTCTTTAACTCTTATGTAGAACTTGAGCTGAGAGGTAGAAATGAAGCAGGTAAAATAACATAGAGGTAGAAATGACTAAGAGCATAGAGATAGTGAAGAGAGCAGATGGATTTATGTAGAAATTTAAAATAACTTCATTTAAAATAACATGATTTTAAACAGCCATTTCCCTTAAACGAGCAGAGAGGGAGGCATTTCCCTCAAGCTAAAGGATGCAGAGAGCAGAAGGAGGGTGCCTACCCAGACCACATAGAAGAGAGGGAGAGAGAGATTTTTTTCACTAAGTAATTATTGGGTTTTGAAGTGTCAGGCTCATGCTTGGGCTTGGGCTTTGGTCAGAGACCAAATAAGATTGTGACTTTGGGCCTTCAGGCTTTAATTTTTTTTTTTTTTTTAATATTTTTGGGTTGGATCAGGTTGACCCAAACATTTTCTTTTGGTACACGAACCCAACTCAAATCAGATCGAGTTAAAACAATGGACCCAACCCAAAATCGAAATTCAACACAATCCAACCCAACCCAACATTTATATTTTGGGTTGGGTCGGGTTGGGTTGGGTTATGGGATTTTCAAGTTGGGTGTACACTTCTACATGCATGAATTTTTTGGTAGCCTAAGTCAAATTCCTTGAACAAGTTTATACAATGCCACAACTACTGATATCTTTGTATATTTTGTACATCGTTTGTACAAAGTGTTTGCCTCTTGGATATAGTGAGAAATATTTTTGTCTTTCCTTGATGTAAAAGAATCATTCTTGTCCTCCTTTTCAATATATGTGCTCTTATATAAGATGGTTGCTTCCGACATAAGAGTATCATCGACTTCTTTTTCAACATCATCCTCCTCACATACTTCTCCGTGATGATACCAAACATTATATGTAGGGTCCATTCACTTAATGATTAGGTGGTCACATATGGTTTGAATATCATAATATCTCATATTCCTACGCTCTTTACATGGACATAGAAACTTTTTGGCACCCGGCTTCCTTTTCTTCATTTCTTGTGGAAATTTCCATGCTCCTTCCATATACTCATAGCATTAATAGACAAAGTCAATTTTGTTAAGTATGTGTCTTAAAAATAAAGTGTATTGATACTTATATTCTCATACCAATTCAAATAGAACCAATGTTTGTTGAACATTTTGAAAGCTCTGGTATGCTTAATAGGATGATCAATTGGACCGTCAATTACTTGGTTCACAATCACTATTTAAGAAAAGAAGATATCGATAACTCTGGTATATTTGTGTTATCTTTAAAGTTGGAGCATAATACATGTGTGTATATATATATATATATATATATATAACTCGGTAAACTTCTAAACTACTTCACGAACCTGATTGACCTCTTTTCCTCTATTCCTGACCGAATTGAGCCCTAAACTCTGTCTTCGTCTTCGCTCCTTCCCCTGAACCTCGTATACTCAGTTGAACAATTCCATTGCCTGCTCCTCTATTCTTTCACAGTAAACAAGGGAAACTCCTGAACTTGTCCCTATTTATTCACTATAAACTCTGGAATAGGTTCATGTGAGTTATTCTTAGGAAGTTCTTGTTCACCTCTCCCTATTTTTCCCTTCATTTCAGAGGTAACGAGAAAGAGACCTCACTCCTTCAGTCAATCACTTGTCCCTTCTTTCACTCTTGTGAATAAGATCAAGCTATTTGTCTTGTTGTTTCGCTCCTCACCTTATGCGCCTGATTTTCTTCTTCTCTATGCATACTGTCTTGAGAATCTTTGATTTTAGGAGAGCTTCCATGCCCATCTTATACAAACCTGTTGGAATCTCATCAGTGACTTTCTTGCCTACGTCTTCATCATCATCTGAGCAACCCAACCTTCTCTTCCTCGGCTAGCTCTGCTGCTGATAGGGATAAAGCGCATAGTCAGCGTTGGCGCAGTATAGCGCAGTAGTAGCACATTAGATTATGGGTAGTTGGCGTGCATTAGCATTAGTGCATTAGATTAGAGTGTTGCGCGTTGTCTTGCTAGTGCCTCTCTAATGCGCGTCTTGCCTTTGTATTTTTGCCCTTCTCCTTCTCGCGAGCTTAGGTAGGGGCCCCTTCCTAGCTTATTCTTCTCTTTCTTCGGCAGGCAGAATCGAAATGATGGGGGGATGCTTTTAAAACTAAACAGTGTTTGGTTCGTTCATCTGCATGAATATATATATAAAGAGACACCAAGGTAAAAACTTAGTGTAACAAGTGCATTCAAATCTTTCTAAAAATAAGTCGAGAACAAGGTAACTTACAGTTATGTGTTCTAACACCTTTCATTTTAAGAAGTTGGCTAAACCTTAAACCTTCATTTGTAACTTACAGTTATGTGTTCAACACCTTTCATTTTAAGAAGTTGGCTAAACCTTAAACCTTCATTTGTAACTTACAGTTATGTGTTTAACACCTTTCATTTTAAGAAGTTGGCTAAACCTTAAACCATAATTTGTTGGCAGGTTGTCTAATGCCTAAGAATGGACTAATCAAGCAAATTAAAAAAAAAAAATCCATAAGCAAGGAAAAATTAAAAGAATGAAAACAAATTAGAGGTTCTGAATTATTTTTCTAATTTCCATAATTATCTCGCAAGATTCAATATATTCTTATAATTATTTTATCCAAATTTTAATACAAGTTTTGTAATATATAATTCTCCTACAAAAAATTACTCATACTCTTAAAAGGTGGCTTATGAAAGCTACAAATATTTTCCTTACGGTAGCATATATATATATATATATTTATTTATTTATTTATTTTTGTAACAGAATAATATATATATTGGTCACCGATGGAGTATGTGTTTATTCAGCATGGTCATTGAAATGTTGATTATTGATGGAGTGTGTGTTTATCTGCTGCAAATATATATTAGTATCAGTAGTGTTTTTTCTCTTAAAATGTTGCTTACTCTAGTGATGTGGGGTGAAAAGTTATTGCAGTAACAAAAAATTTCAGCAGCAAAAAATTTCAATATACATGGAGTAGGGTCATTTGCGGCACCAAAAAAAATTGACTTATACATCACTAGATTGAGAGGAAAAATTACTATAACACTTCAATCCACACTTCAAACCTCGTAATACTAAACAAAATCTAAAAAAGAAGCAAGATAAAGAGGGAGGGGAATGGCAAAGATGGGCATAAAATTTAGAACTAAGCCATACTTAAGAGCCACAAGATTTTTGCCGAGATGGTGGGAGAGAGTTGCGATTATCAGATTTATCTCAATTAGATTTTAGGATTTCACAATGGGCTGGGGTTTTCCATTTTTCTTTTCTTTCCCTCTTTTTTGTCTTTCGTGTTTTATTTAAGTTTTCTTAGCTTTTGAGTTTTTTTTTCTTTTCATTTCTTTAATTGCATTAAATATAAAATGCTATTTTAAACCCTATCAAAAGAGTTCATTCTTGCCGTGTAAGAGTGAGAAATAGAATTAGGATTGAGAGTGCAACAAACATAGGTAAGAACTAAAGTACAAATTTTCATTTATGTTACGATGTTTAAATAGAATACAAGCTACCAACTAATATCTAAAAATAAGAAGGAGAATAAAATAAAATATACTAATAATTAAATCATAAATAAAAAATATTAACTCATTACAAATATTTAATATATATTCCATAATTAATTATTATAATATATTCTAATATTCTCCCTCAAGTTGGAGCATGTAGGTCAATAACACCCAACTTGTTTTTATGAGTGTAGGCCGATAACACCCAACTTGTCTTTACGAGTGTAGGTCGATAACACCCAACTTGTCTTCCGGCAAATAGAGAGTGTAGGTCAATAACACTTTTGTCTTCCCAATAGTGAAAATATCTACCAAATTTGCTCTAAACAAGTATTTGCTGATGATTTGGACACGTTGGTTTTCTTTTTTGACTTTCAAATAATTATTGAATTTTATGCAAAACCAAAAAATAGACGGCCTTTGATTGGTTTGCTTTTTAGACTTCTCAAGAAATCATTAAATTTCCCAAAAAGATGCAAAACTCACAAATAGACCATCTATGATGTATCTCAGAACTTGAATAGCTGCTTCTTGATTTATGCATAAATGATTTACTCCAGGGTTGGTAATTTGTCCCATTTAATTTGATTGGAACAAAAAGAATACTATAGTTGATCGTGAATATAATAATGATGTATTAAATAAACATCTAAAGTTTTAAAGTTGGATAATAACACCAAGATTGGTTCTCTGGATCACTTGAGAGGTTGTGAAAGAAAATACGAACATCTTAAATATGCCACCTTTGAGCTTGGTGAGAAATTTGAAGATGCTTATAACATATTCTTGATATTGGATGATCGAGAACAGTTTGCCAACCACAGTTCTCGGTCTAGTAGAATGATTGAGAATATCTGTAGCCAATTCAAGATCCATACCATATTAAGATTAGGACGCTACCTATTGATGACGGAATCTGGATAGCTCACCACAAACATCTTGATAATGAATATGTTCTTGATTTTATTGTTGAGAGGAAAAAATATTGATGATTTGCGGTGCTCAATCAGAGAATCGCTATAAAGACCAGAAATTAACACTTTGGAGATGTGGGCTTAAAAGGATGATATATCTTGTGGAAGGATGATATATATCTCAATTCATCCATCGTCCTCCGTTCTGGTTTCTGTCACTTTTTTTCAATTGTTCCTCTTCTTCTGCTTTGAAATTTTCGATTCTTCTGACATGATGAACTAGTGAGTCTTAGTTTGGACAGAAATTGAGTCTAAAACAAAGTCATGATAGAAAAATCCTTCCTTAAACACGGTTGGTTTGCGGAATAGTGGGTTTGGATTTTGGAAAGTGATGGTATAGTGAAAATTGTAGGTTTGCGGAATAGATGTATATCAAAGTTATTGAATTTGAAAAACAAGTGGGATACCAATAAAAGCTAGTGGGGCTATTGCGATAGTAGTGGTAATGCTAGGCTCACAGATCTGCGACTTGCGGGGATATATGGACTAGTCGGGGACTATAATTTGTGACCTAAGGACTAGTAGTGGTTACTTAAGGTTCGGAAGCAATGACGATGGTTTAGAAGCTGTTGAAAGAAGAAAGTTGTGGTTTTTATGATACTGGATTGGACTTATCACGATGGATGATTGGTGGCTGTAAGCTTCATTGATTGAGTTAGGGTTTGGTTGTAGGCTCTGATACCATGTTAAGAATGAGAAATAGAATTGGGGTCGAAAGTGCAACAAACATAGGTGGGATCTAAAGTCCAAGTTTTTAAGTTCACAACGTTTAAATAGAATACAAGCTACCAACTAATACCTAAAAACAAGGAAAACATAAACTAACTAGATGAATAATAAAATAAAATATACTACTAATCCAATCATAAATGAAAAAATATTAACTAATTACGAATATTTAACGTATATACCATAACTAATTATTATAATATATTCTAATACATGACCCTCAATATTTAACAGGAAATCAACTGACTCGAGCATAACAGAGGCATGAGAATCGTCACACTTGTTATTAGCATAACTAGACTATTCTTTACATGATGTAAGGTATTGTTTTTCTACTACTTGTACTTAATCATGTTGTAACAGAGGATGAGGATTTATGTATTTTTAGTGCTTGATGAATGTTATCACCTCGTTAGCATGTGCGACTAAGCATGATGTATAGTACGTTAACTCTAGATGATTGATGGTAGAGTGAAGGTAGTAGAAACAAAATAAGACTAAGGTGTGAACATTTGTTTGACTAGACTATAACCTAGGATTGAATGCCTCTAGTAACCTGAGTGCGTTAGAATCATGAGAGACGATCAGAGGGTGTAGCCATAATACTCCCAATCAAAGTAGACTCGATGAGTCAAAATCGAGGAATCTAGAGACGTGAATTTATGTCAAGGTCGCCAAATCACTCTAGGGACCTAGAAAACCACCAAGGTCCTTGTAGACAAAGGTGTGCAAAGCTTCTACTTCCCTTTTGACTCTGGTATGATATCGTTGAACTAGGAGTGATACTGGTTAGTGACATGAGACTTGATGGTTCAGTTGGTTTATCCTGCATGGTAGATTTGTCTTGTGTTTGGGTGTTGATCATGCAAGCAGTGAGACCGATCCTTGTTGTTTACCTCCAGAAATCCGGGAAAATGGACGAAGCTCGCTCCTCGGCATACCGAAAAAAGAAGAAAACCAAGATAGACCAACTCACAGAGAATCTTTCGGCAGAGATAGCTAAATAGGATTACCTACCCACCTTCCTCCAGATATTCCAGGGAGCTAGCTTGTAAGGAATGTAGCTCTTTCATCATTACCTTAGGAAGACGGATTCCGAATGGCATAATTGTCCGATTTCTTACTAGATCTTCTATTGAAGAAGCAAACAATGTCGAAGAGATGCAAATAGATGACGAGTATTAAGTTGAGTTTGCCAACTAATCTCATATGGAGGATAAATAGGCTAACACTCATCATGTTTTTTACCCATCTAATAGAGCGAGTTTTTAAGGTAGCGCCTCAATAGCGGATACCAATTACCACTGTGTAGGCTAAGCTAGAGTCAGAGTTCTCTGCCTAGAGATTGAAGTAACACCCGTGATCACTTGCTAGGTCAAAGATATGATGAGAGCCTACCAGTAGTTTGTTTATTGAGTATATTTATTATTCAACTCTTTCTACCTTTTCTTTTGATCGAGGAAAGGGGTGCTTGGGTGCTTAATAACCACAGAGAGGCGTCAACTCGGGGCGTCTGTCTTGTCCACATATTTTTGTAGTATGTCAGATCGTATACATCTTTTGTATCAAATCTTTTTTTTTTCCTTTTATGAACTAATGAAACATTTGTACATGTAGATGTTATTAAATGGGTTTTTGTAAAATTTGTTGAATGATTTAAAATTGCATAAAATTAACATTCTTGTTGCACTGCAAGTCCATTAGTCATGTCCTACTTTTCGATATACCAAAATTTTAGTTGTGACAAATTGGTATCAGAGTAGTCGAGTTTTAGATCTCGTAGACATTTAGGGTAGGGAGTCGTAAACTTTTGTGACTCAGCCCGCCAACACGCCCCTCCATGGTCAGGTAAGTTATCCGAATTTGAATTGGAGAATTAATTTTTAAGAATTTTGTGCCTTTCCAGCATAATCGATTTATTAGATTACTTTTACGCTACTGTTTACAAAATAACGTGTCAATTTGGTATTCACCCATCAATTCTTCTGTTTGATACCTCAAGAAGCCGACGAGGTTATAAAGAGATACCTCTAGAAGCCAATGAGGTTATGCCACCATCATAACCGCCTAGAAAGGGGAAGGAGATTCGTGGCTAGAGATTTCCCCAGAGGTAGCTCTTCAGGTACTAGTGTCGCCCACCAAGCCATTCGAGGCCCTTACCCTTGAAATCCTAGTCTTTGTCAAGATTGTCAAACCGAGAAACCTGACATGAATTGATGTAAAGGCCACAAAACCACTCTATGAACCTAGAAGACCACTACCAAAACCCTGTTAGACAAAGGTAGCTGCCTACGCCAATAACAACTAATATAGTGTATGCAGAGCTTCCATTTCTCTTTCCACTTTAATATAGTACTTTTGAGCTAGGCATAACGCTAGTTAAGAACATGAGACATGGTAGTTCAATTGGATTAACCTACATGATAGATTTTTCTTGTGGTTGGGCGTTGATCATGCAGGTAGTCAGTGGAGTTGGCACGTCTAAGGGGGTTGTCCTCCCAACCCTAGGCGACTGCATGGGCCTGTGGGATGGGTTCGCTAACTAACTTTCCATGGATGACAAGCAAGCTAGTACTCACCATGTTGTCCCCACCTCATAGAGAGAGTTTTTTTAGGTGTCTTAACGGCAGATACTGATTATTATTGTGTAGGCTAAGCAAGCTACCCAAGACTATATAAAGCAAGAGTCCTCTGCCTAGAATGTAGAGTAAAGCTCGTGATCACTTACTAGGACGATGATGCAATTAGAGCCTACAAATAGGTTGATTACTCGATATATTTATATACTGAACCTTTTCTACATTTTTTTGAGGTGCATCGCTTCTGGTCGAAGCAAGGGGTGCTCAGGAGCTTAGTAGCCACATAGAGGTGTCTGTCTTGTCTACATATTTTTGTAGCTTGTCATATCATCTATATCTTTTGTATCCCGATCTCATTCTTCCTTTTATGAGCAAACTGAGCATTTATACATGTATGTTATTACGTTGACTTTGGAAACGTTGAATGGTTTAAAATAGTATTAAATTTTATGGTATTTGTCTATTCATGTTAAGTTGCATAGTCTGTCAATCACATCTTATTTTTTAGTGCCCAAAAATTTGGGTTGTGATACCTTACTTAAAATTTTGAGTTGTTAGGAGAGTGTTTCGACTTTGAAATATCTTAAGGAAACCTTAGAGGCATTTTTGTTATTTACCACCTTAAACTTTGTTCAAACCCCAAACATGATTTAGTGGTTCTAAAATTTTATAAAAATCTTAGGCATCATGAAATAGACCTCTTATAAGTTTCATGGGCGATCACATGGGTCATGAACCAAAGGTAAGTTACATTAGGGACATTATGGTCACTTTACGTCATTATTTGGTTTAGCTAATTATCCTTATCCAACTACAACCAAATTTCACATATAACTTTATCATGTCATATGCCCAGCATTTAAATTTCATGAGCATTGGAGTTTATTTAGTGAGTTATTTTAATGTTGCTTGATTCCTAAAAATACGCTCCATTTTGGTCCTTATAGTTGTTTGCTTATTTCTTCCATATTCCCTTAAATCATACTTGACTTAAAGCTCATATTGAAATCCAAGTGATTCTAATAGGTATTTCTTAAGAAAAGTTAAGATTGGTTACTATAACCCTCTAAATTATTAGATACTCAGAGTTGCTACCAACATCTCAGGCTCATCTCTAATGCGGAAATATAACTCTTAAAAGAAGACATCATCAATGTCACCGTATTCATGTGCCACAGTCTCTGTTCGCGATGTTACCGTTCTTTGTACATGTGCGCCTTGCCTTACCTAAAAAAATGATGTGGCACACAACTTGAGTATTTCGAAGAATACTTAATAAGTGGCCCAGGGGGCCATGCAATCATGCTCTTGGGACCTATCTCTATTCTCTAGGGGTGGCCTCTAGTCTCGGACAAATTGGATGTGTAGTACTTCCCTACACACGACCCACATATGCAAGTGTGAATCCCCAGGGAGCTCAGACACCCTTTAGACCCTCTTTGGTCAAGGTAATCTGTAGCGACGTCCGGAAGTTAGCGAAACCCCTTAGTGTCATGCTCTCCATGAACACCCTCATCATCATACTGCGCACATCCGCACTCATCGTCTCTGGGAAAGTATCCCTATGCTTATGAACACACCACATGCATGAGGTCCCTCTAATTTCCATCTTATCGTCTATCCTGACACAACCCTCTCGTCTCATCTCTTTGTTACATTAAGTAACACATGCTCGGATGATATTTATATTAATATCATTTTTATGTTCTTAGGGTTCTGTCCTATGTTAATCTATCGACATGATGCAATGTGGCACTCATCATCATATAACATGCTTAATATGGAAAACATCAACATATTAAGACACACCTCATGCAATCATCATATTCATCATATCGCCATAATGTGCATCAAGCATATCAAGTATGTCATATATCAAACTATATATATTACGCACATCATCAAGCATCATAACTCATACATCATCATATACCAGTATACGACATCATATGATACAACTCATACATCATCATTACTCATACATCATACATTGTAACTCATACAATTTCTAGTTTATCCTATAGTAAGACCACTTACCTTATTAGCTTAAGCCGGTGTCACCAATTTATCTTTAATAAAAGTTTGATTTTGCCCTTTGACATCCATGTCAACCTATGTGAGTCCATGACATCAATTTTAAATTTAAAACTTTTGTCAAACTATTTGGCTCCATATTTTAACAAGTTTTTAAAAGTTTTCATATTTAAAAAAAAGTTGAACTTAAAAGGTACTAATTTCCTTATTTCCCTTAACCTTCTCTCGTCAAGCTAATTTGTAGCGGTGTTTAGAGGTCAGCGTAACCCCTTGGTGTCATGTTCTCCGTGAACACTCCCATCATCATACTGTACACATCCACACTCATCGTCTCTGGGGAAGTATCCCTATGCTTATGAACACATAAGTATGAGGTCCCTCTTGATGGTGTTAATATAACACATGCGGAAGAAATTTGGATCTTAGGCACTTTTAGAACATCAATTATGAAAAATAACTAGCATGTTCATAAGTATTAAAACTCAAGGAGTTTGAGTACTAACCTTTTGTAGTTCAAATTCCTTTTTCCTCACGAACCGGTTTCGAACCACCACTAGTGTCTTCTCTACTATTTTCCGGCCTTAGAACGGGATTGTGAAATCCAGTGAGTGACCAAACTTGGAAGAGATTTAGTATATATGAAGAGAGAGTTTGTGAGAGTTTTTCTCAAGTTTTTTGGAAGGAAGAAGTTCCATGTACCTTGATCACTCTATTTATAGAGTCATATTTGCATGTTCATGCAAATTTAAGATCACCAAATTTTGACACTTAAATGTGTGGGATTATGTGGCAAGCATGCACGTTTGAGTTAACTAAATTTTGACACTCAAAATTCCACTCAAATTTGTGGGGGTTTATTTAGTAAGCATGCAAGTTTGGTTAAACCAAATTTTGACCCTCAAAATTCCACTAACTCAAACATTAATTTTTCCATGGAGTGAAGTCAACCTTTGGACTTTCTTTATTTTAATTCAACAATAAATTTGAATAATTAATTTCAAATTAAAGTAATATTAAATGATTAATTAAACTATTTAATTAATATTTAACATTAATTCAAATGCCAATCCTAATTAATTCGGACACATATTTATTCTCTCTTTTTGTTTAATTCGTAAATAAAACAAAAATGCGGTTAAATATATCGTATATATGTAGCGCATATTCCCTAATTTGAATTCGAACACTTCGAACTCACTCGTCAGACTATTCTATGGTTTAGTCCGATATGAGCTAGCAGGGGGACCTAATGGACCTATAGATCATGGGCTCCAACGATCCGAGATTAACCGGCTAAACTCATTAACCTTGTTAACCAATATTCGTTAACTACTAGGACACTCCACTGTAGCCTAGTAGTTGCACTCCCCTCACTATAGATATGTTTTTGTCCATTTAATATAGCCATGATTAATAAGTCGATCCTTCACAGGTTGTTCGTAACCAGAGATGGTCAATTTACCGTTTTACCCCTGAAGTTACTTCTTGTTCCTTATGTCCCACTACTCCTCTAATAAACAATTGGTTTATGGTCCAACCAGTAAACCGAATCCCTCTCAGGCCAATGAGAGGGTGGGGCCCCTTGTTCAAGACCTGGAGTAAGTACTTAAGGGGAACTACCTCTCTTTTATTCCTTAAAGTGGGTAGGAGTGAATTCCATCTTACACCCCACGTCCCCAGCCATTCACCCAGTCTTACCCTTGAAATGGGAGGCCTAATGAGTCGGCGAACTCGAGCCACTCTCACCTATGCAAATATAAGGATAATTCCGAATAAATAAGAGTTCATGGTTAGCTCAGGATTAAGATCGAGTTACCTAGGTCATCGAATGAAAAAAAAATTAGTCTCAACAGTAAACGACATTATAAAGTGAGAGTGATTTTCTTCATGGTTTGATCTTATGCAATACTCATTGCATAGGACGCCCCCGCTCACATGTCTCCGCATGTATAATTTAGTGATCACATTGTCTATGTTATATACAAAAGTGGGCTGCATCCACAGTGTCTCCATGATAAGGTACTCAGCTTTATCCCTGTACTATAGATCATTTTGACTATATACTTGAATTTCATTCACTCTTATGTCTCTACATATAGTTCAAGTAATCGTACTATAGTTAAAGTGTTCTTCGTTTATTGAATTTAGATTAATAATCATAAAATTCACTTTATTCAATAACCATCTTTACTGAATAAACATCAATAATAACTTTATTGAAAATATAATATATTTTTTTTTACGAACTATGAGTTTTAGGACATAAAACCCAACACCTCTAATTTCCATCTTATCATCTCTTTTGATACAACCTTCTAGTCTCATCTATTTGTTACATTAAGTAACATATGCTCGTTGAATATTTATATTAATATTATTTTCATGTTCTTAGGGTTATGTCCTATCTTGGTCTATCAACATGATGCAATATGACATTCATCATCCTATATCATGCTTAATATGGAAAACATCAATATATTAAGACAAACATCATGCAATCATCATAATCATCATATCGCCATAAAGTGCATCAAGCATATCAAGTACATCATATATCAAACTATAGATATTATACACATTATCAAGCATCATAACTCAAGCATCATAACTCAAACAATATAACTCAAACATCATAATTCATACATCATCATATATGGGGAGGAGTTATAATGGTGGAGAGAGAGGATTATTACTTTTTCCTTTTTTTTTTCTAATTATTATTTACTTGTTATTATTATTATTATCATTTTTATTTATTTATTTATTATTATTTATACGGTAGTTACAGCTACTTACCTCCTAGCTCATGTTCGGGCCTCATTTCTTGAGCTAGAGTATATGAATTACTCCAAATTTTATGTAAATCCATCTTTGAGTTTAGTATTTACAGCCATCAAGAATTCCTAGAAAATTGGTCTAGAAGAATTTAAATTTGATGAAGAATGTAAGAAGATTCCCCTGAACAACATAAGAAGATTTGCTACGGTTGCAAGATGCCTCTAAAACTTCGTCACTACAGCGTTGTGTAATGACTTTCTCCGCTCGATATCTTCAAAAAACTTAAGGATCGTGTTGCAAGAAAGACGTAGAGATTGATTTCATGCATTCTTGTGGATTGTAGTCTAAGATATAAGTCGTTGTGAAACTTAATCCTCACTAAAGTAAAAACTCAGGAACTCTTTATTTGTAACGACCCTAAATTTTTACATACTCAGAGTCGTTAGTAACGTCTCATGCCCACCATCTATGCAGAAATATAACTCTCAAAAGCAAATCTCATCTATAGTATAGATGTTGAAAACATTTAAAACGTCCTCTTCTTTAGAAACACAACCATGGTCATACATGAATAACATATTCTAATGTAATACTAGAAATTTAAATATGAGTCTACCCAATGCAAGTGTTACATTCTTTACTCGTGATGGTGCCGTCCTCCATACAAGTGTTGCCTTTACCTGAAAAAATGATGTGGCACATGACCTACGTATTTTTTAGAACACTGGTAAGTGGCCCCAAGGGGCCATGCATGTAATGGATATAAAAAAAAAAAAAATAGTGGTTGCTGGTGAAGACTCGAAAACTCCGACGACGAACGAATGCTGGAGTTTTCGTTCTCACACGACCCACGAACTCTGCCAAATATCTGGATCACAACGAAACAAAACTCCGACCTTCAGCCATCTCGAAACGACATGCAAGAAAAGAAAACGCTGAGAAAGATGAGAGAGACCGAGAAAAATCGATGGCGCTCCAAAGAAGTGAACCTATACGAAATCAACGTCGAAACTACTGAACTACGCCACAAAAATCATCCCAAAAGCCTACGCACACAGTGGGAACGAACTCCGACGCTCCTTACATGCTGTACACCGTCGGATGAGGAAGACAGAACCTCAGATTTTCAAACCCTCTCAGATCTGGGAGTTTTAGATTCTTACGAACCAAACAAACAGGAGAAAGGGGAAGAGGGAGGAGAGACAACGCGAAACCAAAAGGAAACAGGGGAAACAAACGTTGGAGCGACGTTAAGGAAAAGTGAGAGAGTCGACACAGGAAAATTGCAGGAATCCGAGTGAGGAAGACGAAGCTGAAGGGTTGGATCCAGATTCGATTCATACCCACACTACCAACCCGATCCCCTGCAGCCCAGCACACTTTAGCCCACAGACACCCTCGGCCCAGCTCCGTTTCCCACAGCCGCGTTTTGCCCCGCGAACCGAAAACCCGTGACTCGTGACCCAGTCCGGTCCAAACTCCTGCAGCCCAACGAAACCACCCGCAGCCCAAGGATCTCGGCCCAACCCAGTCAGTCAAGGCCCGAGATCGGAAACCATCACAACCCAGAAACCGCCCGACAAACCGAGGCTTGACCCGACCTCAGTTTGCACACGCAGCCACTTCTGGTTGTGCCACGTGTCAGCGTCTGGCGCAAACACCCCCTCGACTCCAGCAGGTGATCAACTCGGCAGCGGCTTCTCGACTTGGAAACCCTATTTTCGACCTATTCCACACCGTTTTGACTTTTCCGAACTTGATTTCATCCTCATTTAGGGTAAAATAGGTCGTTTTATGGCTGTATTTCACAAATGTCAGGTTGGAAATTAATTATGTTTGTGAAATACTAACAAAGGTGTTGAACGATCCAATAGGAACCAACCACCAATGAAAGCGTAGGATGTATACGAGGAGCTAGGAGCTTACGTATATATTTTAGGGAGTACGTCAACTAAGACCCACCAAGTAAGTGGCTCTACTGTCGTAGGTTACGAAATTGTATGTTGTATGTTGGTACATGCCCATGGATTCACACGTGCCATAAATTGTATGTTAGACTGTTACAGTTTAATACGTAAAAGTACGAAATGTGAATGTATGCTGTTTCTGAAATATGACTTGATGTAAGATATAATGTGATGTGATGTGTCATGGTTAGAATGATTATGTGATCGTTGAGATGTTTTTAGTATGAATTGCATGTCATAATATGTTACAATGAAAGCATGAAATGGATGTTATGTTCTTCAAATTGTATGTGAACAACATGACATGTATGACATGAAATTACGAACTTTAGCATGAAATATAACCCCGTTAGGATTATGCATGATAGGAGGATTGAAAATGAGAAGTAACATGATACAAATGAAACTAATAGCGGGGTTATATCTATTAATGATAAAAGTAGAAATATTGGGGACCTCATGCATTTATGTGTGCTCATGCATTGGGGGATACCCCTATCCCATCACGAGGGTATGGACGCATACACCCAGGGTAGGAGAACGATCGTTATGTTTTACATAACGCTACCGTGACGGTTACTAGTTCTAACGGGTGTCCTGCCTAAGAAGCTCCTAGAGTATGCTCGCCTGACAAAGAAAGAGGCTCAGCGGCGTGCAAACCGACTGGTGAGTCCATTTTTGCACGTATGGGCTATGTGTAGAGTATATGGTACACATTCAAGTTACCCGTTAGGATAGCATCGTAGGAAGACAGATTGAAGGATAGGTCCCATCATCTCATCTGCATGTGTTTGTTGTATAACCTCGATAGGGGGTCACTTATTGAGTATTTTAGAAATACTCAAACCTTGTGCTACTACATTTTTAGATAAAGGCAAGGCGCCCATGTGAGACCGATGGAAGCATCGTAAACCCGTGACCGTGGCACATGCATAGGATAAATTGCTTTCCATTCATAGTATAGTTTAGTATAGGTTGAATTTCATTTACATTATTAGTATAGGTTAGTATAGGTTGAATTGTAATTGCATTAATAAACTATAGGTTAGTCTAGGATATTCAATTCAACATCATTTTTCCTTTCTTTGAATTAATGTTGCAATTATAATAAGAGCCCATCTAAAGCAAATTCTGCATTAAATGTACGAATAAAAGTATGGTAATGATCTTATATTAAATAGAAAAATTGAGGGTCGTCACAGTTGGTATCAGAACTCTGAGTTATAGATTTTGTAGACTAGCCTACTACGTATGCTTTTATACTATGATATGATTGTATGTCAATGCATGTCTTTACGTTACCGCATTAATGTTTTCTTGAATTATATAGTAGATTGTGATTAATACGAATAGCAAACCATAGACTTAGAATTATTTTTCTTGGTTTCTAGAACTATGCCGCCTAGATAACGTGGAAGAGGTAGAAGAGGAAGGGGACAAATTCCTACTAGGATAAGGAGAAGGGGAGGAGTGGAAAGAAGCTCTTCCCAAGCAGGGTCGACTATTGGACCCTATGTACCTGAACCACCAACAAGGGAACCCCATCTACAACTAGTACACCCTCCACAAGTTGCACCCCCTTCGAAAAATGCACCTCTTCTACAAACTACACCCCCTCCAGAAAACGCACCTCCTCCACAAGTTGCACCACCTCCGGTAGTACCAATAGCTGGATTATATCCCACTACACAATTAATGTGGGAATCATTTCAGGCGATGATGCAAACAATGGTAGCCACACAGCAAACAACAATGGCGGCTACAGCAGGTCACAAGGATAGCCACTCAACAAGCCAACAATCCGCAACCAGATAGAGGGGCGAATTGGTTACGGGACTTCAAACGGTATGCCCCCCATCCATTCGTCTGTTCAAAGGAAGATCCTACAACGGCTCAGATGTGGATCGCAAATATGGAAACGACCTTTGAATCAATGAGGTGTCTGAACGACCACAAAGTAGCTTGTGCGGCTTATATGCTACAAAACAACGCATAAGTGTGGTGGACGGATAATAAAAGTAATATCAACCCAGGAGAGGGGATCATGACATGGGATACATTTAAAAAAGCCTTCCTGAAAAAGTACTATCCGAAGGTAACCCGCATCAACAAACAACAAGAATTTAATTACCTGACCCAAGGCTAACACACCGTAGACCAATATAACCAAGAATTTGTGAGGTTAAAGAGGTTCACATTGTCACTAGTAGACACTGAGAAAAAGGAGACGAAGAAATTTGTGTTGGGGGTGAACACGAAAGTCACCGCATGGTTGAGGCATTTGACCCAAAAACCTACGACGAGGCACTGAGGACGACTAAGGTCTTGGAGGTACCGCAACAAGAGAAAAATCTAGAGCCAATTGTAGCCGTAGGAAAGAAATGCCCCATCGAGGCCAAACCGACGGAATTCCAATTGCCACCTAAGAGACCTCGATATCATGACAGGCGACCTACCCTGCCTCCGGTAAACCGAACCCTAGTACTGGAACGCAAAAAACCCCTGTGTTGTGAATGTGGGAAACAATATTAGGGCAGATGTATGGCAGGCTCTAGCGTATGTTACACATGTAATCGTACAGGTCACGTGGCCAAAGTCTGCCCTGTAACGAACACTGAAAATCCAAGGGGACCCCCTAGAGGTCCGATTATTCGAAAATCCACCGTGCAAACCCGTGCACAGACCAGGGCCTATGCAACGACCAGTAAGGTCGCGAGAACGTTTAGGACCGTGGTGAAAGGTACATTTTCCATACTAGGACATTTTGCATTAACATTGTTTGATTCGGGTTTAACCCATTCTTTTGTTTCCTTGTGTTTTTTTGGTCAAGCAGAGTTCATAGTTGAACCCTTATTGCATGTATTGTTAGTCAGTACCCTAGTGGGGATAGGCCTGCTTACTGAAAATAGAGTAAAAGATGAACAAGTAGTAATAGCTGGACAAACCATCAAGGTAGACCTAAAAGTAGTAGATATGACAGATTTTGACGTCATACTAGGAATGGACTGGCTAGCCGAAAACTTCGTTAGTATAGAACGCCATAAGAAAGTAGTATTCACGCCTCCAAACAGACTCACCTTTAAATTTAAAAGAACTTGTACAAGCACCACCCCAAAAATAATATCGATGATAAATCAGACGTCTGGTACAATAAGGGGAGTGGGTGATTCTATCCAATGTAGTAAACACAAACGGAAAAAAGAAAACAATAGATACGGTACCTATAGTAAACGAATTCCCAGATGTCTTCCTAGAGGACCTCCCAGGAATCCCCCCTTCATGAGCGGTAGTCTTCAGGATAGAACTTGAACCGGGAATAGGACACATCTCTAAAGCCCCATACCGCATAGCCCCAGTAGAATTAAAAGAACTTAAATTACAACTACAAGACTTATTAGATAAAGGCTTCATTTGACCTAACGTATCCCCTTGGGGTGCGCCAGTGTTATTTGTTACAAAGAAAGATGGTTCGATGTATGTGTGCATCAACTAAAGAGAATTAAACAAGAGGACAATAAAGAACAAATATCCCTTACCACACATCGAGGACATATTCGACCAACTTCGAGAAGCAACAGTATTTTCCAAAATAGATCTTCGATCAGGATACCACCAAATTAAGATTAAAGACAAGGACATACCGAAAACCGCCTTTCGAATGAAATGACCACTACGAATTTGTAGTGACGTCATTTGGCCTCAACAACGCCCCAGCGGTGTTCATGAAATTAATGAACCGAGTATTTAAGGAGTGCCTAGACACATTTGTGATCGTGCTTATAGACGATATCCTAATATAATCGAAAACAAACCAAAAACACCTTTGAAATGCCCTATCTTGAGGGAGAATGTTGCTTTTCGATAATTGGCCAGGGAAATCCTTTTCTTTTCAGTGAAAGGAAATCGTTGACGGGAAGTTGTTGAAAGAAAATAAAACGCGTAAAATAACAAAGAGAGAGAATTGCTGAAATTTTGACTGTGCTTAAAATCAGGTTATGAAATCTTCTTAACAGATTTGCTATTTAAATATAACTTATCCTAAAAATGGCTAGAGAGTGGCCAACTAAATCTGTGTCATTTCCTACAAAATTGCCGTCTAAAACTTTGGTAATCCATTAGACGTGTTTGTGAAATGGTAAAACAGAGGTATTCAATCAACTAATGAAATCGTGTGAATCTAAATAAGGAAAAACTCAGGTTTTATCTAACAATCTCCTCCTTAAACCTGTGGTATATCTACCTTATTTTGTTTGAACTTCGATTTGAGCCCTATGGCTCAGTGTCCCTGGCGGCATGTCCTCCAGACTCCACGTCTTGTTCGGCCACCTCTTCTTTGAGTTGGCGCGCTGTGAGTCCAGGTGGTTCACCTCTTCCTAATAGGTCTTCCATCCTCCGGTACCTGGCTGAGCGGTTGACTGGTTGCTCTATCTCCAACTCTAGGATGTAAAGGCGGTTTGCCATGCACCGAACTTGCGTGAGCAACCGTCGTCGATTATCACGGATCCTAAGTAGCCCGCGCTTGATGGAAATGTGGCAGCCGACCTTACCGAGTTAACCCAAGCTCACAATATTAGCCTTGACCCTCGGGATGAAGTAGACGCCGGTCAGGTTGTGATGCTTGCCTTCCTTACCGATGAACTGAATGGTGCCATGCCCTATGATCTCGACGATTGAGCCGTCTCTAAATTTCACTGTCCTGCGAATCCCCGAGTCAAGCTCGGAGAACACAGACTTGGCACCGGTCATATGGTTTGTTGCCCCGTGTCGAGGACCCATCGCAGGTGCTCTTGCTGCTCGCCTCTTTCACCGATTTGAGCGAACACTCGCTCCTCCTTCAGTTGAATTGGCTTCCCAGCCGGTGCCTTTGTTATGCACAATTGGTGCTCTTCCTCGGGTTCGACGCTCACCGAAGCAGTTATGCCGTCGTTGATTACCTCTGTGGATTTGGGGAGCTCTTCCTCGGGATTAGGGACATCATGTAGGATTGATGCAGTCACCATGAAAAGAGCCGGCTCGTCCTCCTCGAATTGAGCCACATGGGCCTTCTCGATCGTCCCTTTGTTCCTGAGCTTGCTCCAGCAATTCTTGCTCAAGTGACCTCTCTTCCCACAGTACGAGCACTCGATTGGCCTGTCATCAGTCGGCTCCTCCTTCTTTTGATCCGCCTCTTTCCCGCGCATGTGCCGGCGAGATTTCCATGGCTTCTTACCGTCTTTGCAGCTGGAGGGCCCATTGCTCTCATCGATGCCGTCACGGAGCTTTAGGCGTGCAAGCCATTCCTCCTCAGTGAGGAGTAGACGACCCTCCTTGTCGACAGCTGAAATGGTATTTTTCTTCCGCTGCTCGACGTTATGCAGTCTTCCGGTCACCTCTTCCACCGTTACGTCGTTCACGTCAAGCAATGTCTCAATTGAAATCGCGACTTGCTCAAGGTGATCGGGGACGACCTGCAACATCTTCTTCACAATTTCTGTCTCCTGATGCTGCCACCAAGAGTGGTGATGCTGTTGGCGAGCCCCGTGATCCGCAATGAAAATCATCGACGGATTCGCCGTCCTTAAAGCGAATCTCTGAGAGCTCCTTTCGCAACTGCTCGATGTTGGATTCCCGCACTCGCTGTTCACCGACCCGACGAGATTTGATTCTCTCTCAGGCCGATTGCGCGGTGCGCTTGGTGGAGAGAGATGCCAGCATCTCTGGGGGCACAGATTGTAATATGGCTTCTGCCGATTGCGCGGTGCGCTTGGTGGAGAGAGATGCCAACATCTCTGGGGCACAGATCGTAATATGGCTTCTTACTGCCTTTGCGGCTGGAGGGCCCATTGCTCTCACCAGTGCCTTCACGGAGCTTTAGGCGTGCAAGCCATTCCTCCTCAGTGAGGAGTAGACGACCCTCCTTGTCGACAGCTGAAACGGTATTTTTCTTCCGCTGCTCGACGTTACGCAGTCTTCCGGTCACCTCTTCCATCGTTAGGTCGTTCACGTCAAGCAATGTCTCGATTGAAATCGCGACTTGCTCAAGGTGATCGGGGATGACCTGCAACATCTTCTTCACAATTTCTATCTCGCTGATGCTGCCACCAAGAGTGGTGATGCTGTTGGCGAGCCCCGTGATCCGCAATGAAAAATCATCGACGGATTCGCCGTCCTTAAAGCGAATCTCTAAGAGCTCCTTTCGCAGCTGCTCGATGTTGGATTCCCGCACTCGTTGTTCACCGAACCCGACGGGATTTGATTCTCTCTCAGGCCGATTGCACGGTGCGCTTGGTGGAGAGAGATGCCAGCATCTCTGGGGGCATAGATCGTAATATGACTTCTGCCGATTGCGTGGTGCGCTTGGTGGAGAGAGATACCAACATCTCTGGGGCACAGATCGTAATATGGCTTTTTACCTCCTTTGCGGCTGGAGGGCCCATTGCTCTCGCCGGTGCCGTCACGGAGCTTTAGGCGTGCAAGCCATTCCTCCTCAATGAGGAGTAGACGACCCTCCTTGTCGACAGCTGAAACGGTATTTTTCTTCCGCTGTTCGACGTTACGCAGTCTTCCGGTCACCTCTTCCACCGTTAGGTCGTTCTCGTCAAGTAATGTCTCGATTGTAATTGCGACTTGCTTAAGGTGATCAGGGACGACCTGCAGCATCTTCTTCACGATTTTTGTCTTGCTGATGCTGCCACCAAGAGTGGTGTTGCTGTTGGCGAGCCCCGTGTTCCGCATTGAAAAATCATCGATGCATTCGCCGTCCTTAAAGTGAATATCCGAGAGCTCCTTTCGCAGCTGCTCGATGTTGGATTCCAGCACTCGCTGTACACCGACCCGACGGGATTTGATTCCCTCCCAGGCCGATTGCGCGATGTGCTTGGTGGAGAGAGATGCCAGCATCTGTGGAGGAGTGAGCGAGCCTGCTCGAGATAGACCCCCCACGATTTGTTTATTTTCGTGCTTTACATTTTCTTCTACTCAAACCTGAGACCTATGTGTTGTTAGGTCGACGCTCTAACCACTTGAGCTATTCAACTTGATTGTTGATAGGTTGGCTCCTCCGCAATGATGTACCACCGATGGCTTCAACCTGGCTCTGATACCACTTGTTGCTTTTCGATAATCGGCCAGGGAAATCCTTTTCTTTTTGGTGAGAGGAAATCGTTGACGGGAAGTTGTTGGAAGAAAATAAAACGCGTAAAATAACAAAGAGAGAGAATTGCTGAAATTTTGACTGTGCTTAAAATCAGGTTATGAAATCTTCTGAACAGATTTCCTATTTAAATATAACTTATCCTAAAATTGGCTGGAGAATGACCAACTAAATCTGTGCCACTCCCTACAAAATTGACGTCTAAAACTTTGGTAATCCATGTGACGTGTTTGTGAAATGGTAAAATGGAGGTATTCAATCAACTAATGAAATCGTGTGAATCTAAATAAGGAAAAACTCAGGTTTTATCTAACAGAGAACAACTTGTCTAACAAATTCTCCAAATGTGAGTTTTGGCTTTGACAGATTTCGTTCTTGGGACATGTAGTGTCTAACTACAGAATTTCAGTAGATCTCACCAAGACAAAAGTCATCACGAAATGGGAACGCCCAACTACGGTCACCGAGGTACGAAGTTTCTTGGGATTGGCAGGTTACTACCGGAGGTTTGTCCAAGACTTCGTTAGAATAGTCTCGCCTCTCACCCAGATGCATAGAAGCTAAATCTAGATCACAACCAAATGGATTGTATACTCCTTTGAATGTACCTAACGAACTTTAGACTAATATATCTATAGATTTTGTTCTCAGTTTGGTGCACACTAAAAAGGGTAAAGATAGTATTTTTGTTGTAGCAGACAGATTTAGTAAAATTGTTCATTTTATTGCATGCAACAAGACGGATGATGTAAAGCATGTTGCTAATTTATTCTTTAAGAGAGTAGTAAGATTACGATTTATTCTTTAAGAGAGTAGTAAGATTACGTGGAATCTATAGAATAATTGTTAGTGAAAAGGAGGTTACCTTTTTAAGTCTCTGAGAAAGTATTGTGGGGTAAATTGGATACCAAGTTGTTTTCAACTACATGTCATCATCAGACTGATGGGCAAACGTAGTTAATAGAATATTAGAAACATTGTTTAGGGCTATTATTTCTAAGAATATTAAGTCTTGGAATGAATGTTTGCCATTTGAAGAGTTTACATATAATAAACAATTCACGGTACTACTTATTGTTTTTCTTTTGAAGTTGTATATGGATTTAATTCCCTTACGCCTCTTGATTTGCTTCTTATTCATTTTAATATTTTTGCGAGTGAAGCAGCTAGAAGTAAGACAGATTTGATCAAAATATTACACAAAGAGGTGGAGAGAAATGTGAAACAAAATTTCAAAGTTGCTTTAAGAATTAACAAAGGATGACTAGAAATTATTTTTCAACCCATTAACTGGGTTTGGATACATTTTTGCGAGGAGTCATTCCCATCTAAAAGGAAAACAAAGTTACTTCCAAGGGGATGATAGTTATTAAGTTCTTGAAATAATTAATATCAATATCTATAAATTGATCTTTCCGGAGAATTTTCAGTACATTCTACTTTCAATGTTGCTAACTAGAGTCCTCCGAAAATTTTCAGTACATTCTACTGTCAATGTTGATGACTAGAGTTCTTTTGATGTAGGTGATGATTTAACTCATTAATGTTCTAAATTGTCATAAGTTTTGATTTGATTTGGTTATTTGGATTAGATTTGATTTGGTTATTTGGATATTTGGATTAGAATTGATTTGGTTATTTGAATTAGATTTAGCCATACCAGATTTAGTCCTATCAGAATTTGATATCGGGATTTGGGAATGTTTTGTGTGTCACATTGTATTTATTGAGTGACATATTGGTCAGAGTCTTTATAGTGTGATAGTGAGGTATTCACTTGTATGACTTTGTTTATTAGTGATTGGTTGCTACCCGTGGATGTATGGGAACTTCTTCTCTCCGAACCACGTAAATATCTTGGTGTCTCTTGGTGTTGTGAGTACATTTTTTCTGCTTTTGGCGCACAACAATTAGATGATGAATCCTTTTGAAGTGTGGGAAGATGATAAGGATCACGGTGTTCCAAACGTTTCAATTGGACCTATTACACTATCTAAGACCATGAAGATTCAACAAACATTCATTCTTCATTTACAAAATTGGATAGGCTTGTTCAACCATTATTTCTTCGAAAGTGAATATTTGCACCCTTGAAGTAGCTGATTAAGTTGTTACCCGGGTGGGAAGTTAGTTATCAAAGTGACTCGTCATTGATAAGTTGTTACAAAATATTATTTATTTTTTTTAATTTCTTAATTTATTACGGTGAGAAAAGGGTGGAAGTTAGTTGTCAAAGTAACTACTTTCTGTGTAGATTCAGACGGGTGGGAGTAAATTATGGTGACTAACTTCTTTCCTCGACATTTGAAAAGTTCCAAGTTTCTTTTGTGGAGAGACTATAAATGACCACAAATGGTGAATGAAATTTAGAGCTCAAATAAAAACTGTACCCTTGGAAATTTGAGTATTATTTTTGTAATTTCTAAGTTACATGCAATTCTTGTGATTACATGTGAGTCATTCAATCAAACCTTGATCAAATTTAGAAAAATGTTCCAAATGTTGATGCTAGATATTTATCTCAAAGGTAATCTAGTATGGTTGATTCGAATTTTATATAAGGATGTGTTAATTTCTTTCATTCAAGGTTCTTGCTTTAAAAAAACCTTGGATCGTTGCATTGAGAATTAAGGTTGTCTTATCACGTTTTCTCCCCACAGCCACATGTGTCACACATGCAGATGCCGACCTCTTCGGCTCAGTCGATTCAATGCAACTCGGCTCAGCTCGGTGCAACTTTTCGACTCAAAACTCGATCATTCGACTTGGAATAGACATTTTGATATCGATTACTCGATCATTCGGCTTAATTCGACCTTATCTAAGACGATTAAGATCAGTATAAGGTCTATTTTCTCAATCTAAGTTAAATTAAGATAAGAAATTTGTATTACTAACGAAACGAGATGAATGTTCTAATAGGAAATATCTCTTGACGATATTTGGAACAACTTCGAGGGATGGAATACAAACATACTCGAGTTTAAGGAGAACGTCGGCTAAGGTCAACCAAGTAAGTGACCTTACTATCGATACGGTTAGGAATTAATGTTTGTATGATGACACGTGCCCGTGGTTCTGCACGTGTTATATGCTTGACATATGACTATGATATGTTTATGAAACGATATGACTATGATACGTTTATAAAACGATATGACTGATATATTTATGAAACAATATGACTATGATATATTTATGAAAGATATGATTATGATATGTATATGCTACGATATGACTATGATATATTTATGAAATGATATGAAAGGATAAATCCATAATAGGTCTATGAATAAATGGAACTATGAGATGATATGTGAATGTTATGACATGTGTTTTGATGTGATGTATTGATGATATGATAAATGTTATGTCGTAACACGTTTGACGATATAGTATATGATGTTACATGATATGTTAATATATGAGATATGTATGATATGACATGATATGACACGATGCATGATATGAATGATATAAGACAAGATGTGTCGATCCGGTGCACAACCTCAATTTATACATGGAAAGCTAGGATGAAAATAACATGATATGAAAGAAAATGAGAGGTGTTGTCTTACATGACAATGATTAAAAATATTGGGATCTCAGGCATCATTGTGTGTTCATGCATCGAGAAATACCCCTCTTTTATGATGGTATGGACACCTACACTACGAGGTAGGGAAACGATCATTATATTCATTATAATGCTGTGACGGTCGCTATTTCTAACGGGTGTCCGAAGACAATAACTCCCAGAGGTGTGCGAATCAACTAGTGGGTCCATACTCGCACGTGTGAGCCGTGTGTAGAACAGTGAATACATATCCAATTAACATGTTTAGGATAGCCACATAAGAAATATAGACTAATATATGATAGGTCTCACTCATGATTGTATGTGCTTGCATCTACCCCAATAGTGGGGTCACTTAATGAGTATTTCTTAAAATACTCAAGCCACGTGTTACTTATATTTCAGGTAAATGCAAGACAATCTTGTACGACTGACGATAACATCTTAACTCGAGACCATGACACATGAATATGGTAGTTATATTTAATTTCTTAGACTTTGGCTAGAATAGAGTGTTTGCTTTTTTTAATGTTTATTTATTTCATATAGTATTTTGTTGTGTCATTTTAAACACATTTTCGAACACATAAGTCCATGACAGTGTTTTAAGATGAAGTTATGTTTCATGATGAAGTTTAAATGCTTATTGTTACACAAAATGATTACGTTACAATGATAGTAACAACTCTAGGTAAAAAAAAAATCTAAAGACGTTACAATATTTGTGAAGTAATATATTTAAATATTTAATATGTTCTCTTTAAATCATATCAAATGAAATAAGATATTGTAATAGGTATCGAACTAATTTGAATCTCATTCCAATTTCAAATATCTAATACATTTTTATTTAATATATATGATATACATTAATTAGTTTTAATATTTAATGTATTAAATATAATAAATATATATTTTTATATTTAATATATCTAATATATAATAAATATATATTTTTATATTTAATATATCTAATATATTAAATATTAATTTAAACACGATTTCTCTTTCAATTAAATGGATAATTTTAGTATATTAGTTCGATGGACCTAATGATTATAAGTTTTAATCCAATAAAATTAATTAATTAAATATTTTAATTAATTAATTTACATTTATTAACTATAGACCACTCAATAAAAAAATCTAGAGTTTTATTCTTATGCAGAGGACAAGTTATGTTCATGATCCTGCATGGGTGGTTCGTAATTGCAGCTAGGTCAAAAGCTTATTTCACTTTTATAGTTACATTTTTTTATCTTTAAGTACCATCGATTCTAAAATGAACAATTTTTTTATAATTCAATCATAAATAAATTTTATTGACAGTTTATGATCTACCAACCATCCATAAAAAAGAGTAAATAAGAGAGAATGGTCAGAGTTGAACTTTAGAAAAATAAAAAAATAAAAAAATAAAAAAATAATAATTTGCCACACAAGTACTAAATGAATAAAATAAATTAGTATAAATAGTTGATTAATTTATTTGATAATAATAGAAAAATATATAAAAAAAATGACAATTCCAAATAATAATGAAACAAATTAATAAATAAATAATTATTTATTTATCTCATAATTCTTCCTAAACTATTTGGGGATTGAATTTATATTATAATAATAATAATAAAAAAATAATAATAACAACGACGATGACAATGACAATGAAATGATTATGACGATAAAAATGACTATCGCAATAATCATAATAATGATGATTATAATTATGATGATAATAATGATGATAAAATAATGATAATAATAATAATGGTAATGATAATTATCATTATGATAATAATAATCATAATATAATATTTCGATATATATACATACGGCTTATAATTATAAATATATGCAAAATATAATATATTTTAGAAATAGTCAATCTAAAATACTATTATTCCCCAGTGTGGCTTGGATTCTTTAATAATACTGAAGCTATTGTCCTTTCTTCTTTATTTCATAAAAAATATTTATGCGATAATTAAATAATAATAATAATAATAATATAATCAAAACAAGTTAAAAGATCAAAGAAAAATAGATTGAAACTATCGAGTTGAATTAGATTGGTCCAATTGAACCGAAGTGAACTATGGAACAAAACCACACAAGTCAAAGAAATCTTTACCAGCTTTTGTAGCCCATTTCAAGGCTTTCTTTGTTTTCTTTCTTTAGAGAAGATCTTCTTTAAGTACAAGGTAATCCAATGATGAAGGAATACTAATCGAGGATGGGAGGATAAGGTCAATCAAGCGAAATAGTCAGTTAAGCATAGTAACAACAACAGTAACAACCATAATAACAAGCAAAATTAACTATTTCAGTAGTTTGAAAATCATAAGAATACAACAATAACAACCATAATAACAAGCAAAATTAACTATTTCAGTAGTTTGAAAATCATAAGAATAGTTTTGCAATAGTCTCGATAACATTGTAGATGAGTAGTCCATTTTACCACTATAAAACAATTTCCTTTTGGGCTAGTGGGAGGGGCCCATTATTTAATCCTGTGAAATTATGTTTCTATCTCTCTATTTGTTCTAAATTGGTAGGCATATTGAATCAGCTACACAAGTCATTCTCATCCATGTGGATCAAAAGACAAGTTATGTAAGAGTTCATAACTCACTATCGAGGTCCATATGATCATTCTATGAAATATTAATCTTTTTAATTAACGAATTTAAAAAGAGAAATTAAATATTTCGTGATCCACTCTCATACAAACTAATTGTAATGGATACCCCCACTCACATGTCTCTACATAAACGATTTGAATCAAATCAAATCATTTGTAACAATTGCAAAGTGAAACGTATCAATAGTGTTACCAGACACTCAACCTTATCCATATACTATAAATTCTTTAGGTTATTATTCACCGCAACAAATGGCTTCATTTATAGCATATGGTTCTAGCAATTTTAAAAAAGAGCTGTTAAAAATGTGAAGAAAAAAACACTCATCACTACTTTTTACTTTTTGATTTGCACACCAGGGACTCACACTCTCACTCGCACTCCAATGGTTGTTGATTTGCACACCCCTCGATTGTATCTATCTCAAATCTCCATTATTCTTTCTCATTTTAGTTTTATCTTATCTTGTTGACCCAGTATCTTCTCTTATTGTTATAGCTTTCTACAATAGATTTGTAGGTATTGGTCGGGAAGTGCAAAAGTACCAAAAGCACCAAAAGCCAACCATTATTGAAAGCCATGAGAAATTTAGTAGGTTCCTTCTCTTTTCATAGCTACTAGTCTTTTATTACTAATATTAAAGTTTTGTCAGAAACTCATTTCGCCGAATCTTGTTCCAGGTTTCCTTCATTCATCACTTCATTTCTTTTAGAAATTTTCTTCTTTACGATCTCTCTTAGGGATTCGTTGGATGTTGCTCAACTAGGTTTATCGTATAAAAAATAAACAATTATCAGCCGAGAACTAAATCTATTTCTTCTTTCTTCAACATTTGGATTGATACTTCTTTCTTCTTATTCTAGGGTTTAGGGTTTCTCTGTGTTTTGATGCTTGACTCTCCCTGTTTAGGCCCCTTCATTTTCTCAATTGATTTCAATATTCAGTTTTGGAAGAAATGCTTTTCATTTCAAGCATTTTGATTAATTTAAGAGATTTAGTTAGATTCAAGGGTGTAATTCTCAAAGAATTTTGTTGTTATTTGTTCTTTGTAGAATTTGTTTCACTTCTTTGTCACCAACCTTTGGAGCTTAGGCTCGGTTTCAATCTTTTATGAGTTATATTTTAGTAGATCTTTCAATTTTGTGGGCATCGTTTTCCCTCTGTTTGTTTCGATTTATCAACATATCATCCTTAGTTATCCAAGTTCCAAAGTTATGCTTGTAGCAAATTTAAACACTTTCTTTCTCTTAATTGGTCAAATGTGTCATCTTTCTCGCCATAAAACTTGAGATACTTGAAAATCAAACTTAAAATGATAGTCTTGAAACTTTAACTATGGTAATACCTTTTAACCAGGTTGACATTGCTAGGAAAAATTGTTCGGTAATTTTCTACAACAATTTGTTTATGTTTAGCTTCCTGACTGCATTTGTGTACCCTAAGGAGGATTACCACAAAACTTCTAGTTGATTTAGAGACAATGTCCCACTTTAATCCTCGTGTATCCCCCACCCAAGTTCATCTTAAATCATAGTTTTTTAAATTTAAGGTATCTTGACAATCTCGTAGTCCATATACCTCTAAAATTTTGACCAAACCGTAATGCCTCATCCAAACTGTAGCTCGATACTTTTAAATCATCTCACAACTTCCATAATTGCGGTTGTATTACTTTTTTTTTTTTTTTTTTATTTTTATAGTTTTCAACCTGTATTAAGGCAGGAAAGTTTTCTACATCTCAGTACTAACAAAGCTCATCTTCCATTAACGGCACTTATGTCATTCACCAATCAATTTAAGTATACATGTTTTAAACTTTTATGGTCTTAACTCATTTTTTTTCT
>NW_019268572.1:931568-969822 GCF_002738365.1 Cucurbita moschata
TTCTTTTTTTTTTTTTTTTTTAATTTTCAACTCGTATTAAGGCAGGAAAGTTTTTCTACATCTCAGTACTTCCAGAGCACAGCTTCCATTGGAGGCACTTATGTCATTCACCAATCAATTTAAGCATACATGTTTTAAACTTTTATGGTCTTTTAAGTCAATTTTTCTTCTTATCGATACTTTAATTTCATCTTTAGATACTTCAAAGTTATAAAATTTTCTTTCAGACACTACCACTTTTAATATCTGTAGTATACTATAGGATATTGACATCTATCAAGCTTCTTAGGTCATTTTATTTCATTTGAAACTACTTACTCTTTAGTATACATTGGTACAGTCCTTCTCATCTCTATTGTCATAAGACTGTATAGTTTATCTATGTTCAAGACGTCTAACTAAAACATACGATCTTGTTTAGCAAAATCATTTTCACGCATACACTAACATTTAGTAGCTTACTAAAACTATAGCTACTCATTCACAACAACAATCTCAGTAAATCTAAACATCATCAATACAACAATTTACATTCACATAACATGCAAGGTAAAACATAGTATTCTAAATTATAATAAATATAGAATTAAGCTAACATGAATTCAGTATGTTATAATACAATCCATAGAGTAAAAGTCCAATTATGAGTTATCTTTTATAATGACCAAGCAATAACAACATACACAATCAATGATATTTCATTTTCTTATCTTGCGCAAGACATACTTGATAGAGACGAGGCACCGACGGTGGGACCATGGAACATACCAAGCCTACATCGTAGGCTAGTCTACAAGATCTATAACCTAGGGCTCTAATACCAACTGTAACAACCTGAAATTTTCTACTTAATTTAAGGTTGCTACTGTATACATACCATAAACATTGAATGCAACAGATTTCATTTAAATTCCATAAAATATAACCTTTATCTTAAAACACAGCCATGGACTTACGTGTTTCGAAAACATCTTTAAAACGACACAACAAAAGACTAAATAAAATGAATAAGAGTTTAAGTTAAAAACATCCTAGTCTAGCCTAAGTCTAAGAAAATAAATACCACTACCCTATGCATGTGCCATGATCTTGAGTTGCGATGCCGTCGTCAGCTGTATGGGAATGCCTTGCCTTAACCTGAAAAATGTAGTAGCACATGGCTCAGTAAGTGACCCCACTATTGGGGTTAAATGCAACAATCCCATGCAATGAAATGATGGGACCTATCTTTTGTTTCGTTTTCCCTACGATGCTGTCCTAACGGGTAATCGTGGACGTGTACTATATACTCTACACACAGCCCATGCGTGCGAGTATGGGCTCACCAGCTAGTTCGCACACCGCTGGGCCACTTTCCTTATCAGGTGGGCATACTCTGGGAGCCCCTTATGTCGGGACCCATTAGAACTAGTAACCGTCATAGCAGCGCTATGCAAAGCATAACGATTGTTGTCCTACCATTGGATGTACGCGTTCGTACCCTCGTGATGGGATAGGGGTATCCCCCCAAATGCATGATCACACATAATGCATAAGGTCCCAAAACTTTTCCATTTTCATTATCCTTTAATACTACCCTGCTAAGCATTATGTACATATCATATCATTTTTTATATCGTTTCAGATATCGTTCATCATTCATATCATATCGTTTCTCATTCTTCAGTTCTCAAATTATGCATAATTCTAACGGGGTTATATTTCATGTCATTTATCGTAATTTCATGTCATTCATATCATGTTGTATACACACAATTTAAGAGACCTAACATAACGTTCTATGCTTTTAACATAACATTTCATCATATACACATCATACCATGACATATTGCATCACAATCTATCATATCATAAACAAGTTACGAAAATCGTAGTCATATAGTTTTCTAACTTATCATAGGCTTAACGTTCTTATACCTATCACAGACATATCATTACGTGAACGTACCTCAGTTATATCATCACAAGAACGTAACCAAACGCTATTGTTCTATCAATCCTAACGCTATTGTTCTATCAATCTATCACAAACCTATCCCTTTCTACCTGTAGCCTAATCGTATTCTTCCATCAATCTCTCTTATCCATATCACTCCAGTATGTAACCTAACCTTAACGTTTCATGAACGTATTTTACTCCTATCGTTACATTTCGTTTTGTGCATCCTTCTTGTGTCCTATCTCAAACATATCCATGAACACATCGTACCATAATTATTATCATACAATTCACATATTATAACATATACATAACATATAAGAAACATATCGATCCACAGACAATTCACACATATCAATATATATGACACATGCAGAACCACAAGGCACGTGTCAACATCAAAATATAACCATGCCGATAGTAAGGTCACTTACCTGGATAGCTTAAGTCGTTGTCACGAATATATCTTTAATTAAAGTTCGATTCCGTCCTTTGAAATCCGAGTCAACCTATATGAGCCCATGACATTAGTTTCAGGTTTGAACTCTACAACATTATTTCTTTAATTTACATTGGTTCATTGTTAAAAGTCTGAAATGTTATATATTTATAATTATATTTTTATTAAAAATCTTGTTTTTCATACTATTGTATAAGAAAGTAAATACAGTTATTTCAAGTTATTCTGTGCTCTATATTTACCTCTGTGTTTACCTTTCCTTCTTTATCTAGTTTGTGGTTTTTAATTCCTTAATCTTCTTTTTTTTTATTTGTTTCCTTTTAATTTTGTTCCCATGCATTCCAAATTTCTAGTGATCTCTGTTTCCAAATCTTTTCTTATCTCACTGTTTCCTATTCAGAAGTTTTCTTGGTCATTCTATCTTTAATCTATTTATTTGGCTATTGATAAAAATTAATATTACTAATATGACGTGATTGACTAGAATCGTATAAATGATTGACATTTAGTTTCTAACTCAAAGCTAGATCATTGTAATAATTCAATAAATATCTAACTATAATTGGTTGTGATTTCTAAATAATAATAATAATAAAAATAAATAATAAATAAATGAAGATTTAATATATACCTTATTGATCAGATCTATCTTCACGTAAATCTACGGTGAATCTCAACTGGGTAAGAGTCATTCTTTTTTTTTCTCAGGTAAATCTAAGGATATTGATTTTCTGTTTCTTTTTGCAGCTGTTACTTTCTGGAGTAAGGATGAGTTGAGAAGAGATAAGTGTGGGAAGGGATGAGAGGTTAGTGGAGAGAAATGGGAAAAAGTTATTTATTTATTTATTTTTCTTAATTAATTAATTATTATTATTATTTTAACTATTTTTATAATTATTTTTATTTGTTTATTTCTTGGTTTATTTTTGGGGAAAGATTTAATAATACTTTATTTATTTATAGTGTAGAGTTGGTTGGCTCATTTGCCATTGTAGAGTGTATATATACACATTTTGTTTAACAAATATGGTGACTCAATAACTTTTATATCTTCATTGGAAAGTAGGACAATTATGGTAGCTTCAAACTCCTATGGAATGTAACTAATTTTTTCATGGCATGACCTTAACTAAGACCATGGAATGTAACTAATCTTTTCATGGCATGACCTTAACTACCTAGACCATGGAATGTAACTAATCTTTTCATGGCATGACCTTAACTACCTAGACCACGCTAGGCCCTGAAGGGGGTGGATTGTGAGATCCCACATTGATTGGGGAGGAAGGGGGTGGATTGTGAGATCTTACATCGGTGGGAGAGGAGAACGAAACATTCTTTATTCAACCTCTGATCAAAAAGATATACCTAGTATGTATGGTCCTATAAATTACAACTATTAAAGATTGTGACACCGGAATAAAAGAGTAAATGAATAAATGGAGACTCTGTCTAGATGAAAATAATCTTGAGTATAGGATGTTAAAAAAAAAACTTAAAAAAATTAAAAGCTATTATCTGTTTTCCCTGTAATAATTGTACGTAGGGTGACCTCCTCAGAATTTCCTTAGAATGCATGTAAGTTAGGACAAAACATATTGGAATGACTCGTGTTGATCTGTGCAAATAATATTCACCCTGACAACTAAGGAATAAGTAACGTGATTATATCGCAGGAATATTCGGAAAGAGTCATCTCCATTGTATAAATTCTTTCGAATGCCATCTCAACTCAAAGAGTCATGTCAAATCAACCTAGCTAAGGGCAAAATAGACATCAACCCAGCAAAAAAGCAAAATAGATATTTAATAAAAATTTAACAGTAAAATAGGTAGTTAAGAATGGTAACATTGTAGAACCATCCCTTTTTAACATAAATATAGTTTAACTATTAAGACATATATTATCCATCAAAACATTAAAGTTACATTAACTACTTATCTACTAGATAATATATATATATATATATGTATGCATGCATGTATGTATGTATGTGTAAATTCGTTCCCTACAAAAATAAATAAAGAAATAAATAATAATAAGAGAGATTGTGGAGCTGGTGTTAGGGTAGTTGCTTTTCATCTTATAACACACTTTTCCCTTGCAACCATAATGACAAATTGAATAATAGCAAAGTCACCTGGCCATTTTATTTAGGAAACGTGTGGACTTAAGGCATTACAATATGTGGATTAGTACCAGAAAAAGAAGAGCATCACATCAAAACTCATTTTTCTTCACAAGGGAAGAAACAATGACAAGCGAAGTTGGTGGGAAATTCAGGAGTTTCAACACATTGAGATGTTGAATTTGGGTAAACCTCTAGGCACTTTTGGTGACATCTAGTGGCGTCGCATGCATATTCGAACATCTTCACATCACATTGCTTTGCGTGGGTTGCTAGAGGCACCATCCAACCAGCTACACAAATTTTCAAAGTTATACATACTTTAATACCCATCCAGACTTACAACACAAAACTTAAAGACATCTAAACAACCATACGTATTTGAGAGAATCAAGACAAGAACAAAGAGGGAGCAAGAGAAGTTCGCCATCTCTTAAAATATCAGTGTTATAATATACTAAATTTTATGTGTTTGAACGTAGAGTTGGTTTGCTCATTTGCCATTGTAGAGTGTATTTATATACACATTTTGTTTAACAAATATGGTGACTCAATAACTTTTATATCTACATTGGAAAGTAGGGCAATTATGGGAGCATCAAACTCCTATGGAATGTAACTCATCTTTTCATGGCAAGACCTTAACTACCTAGACCATGGAATGTAACTAATCTTTTCATGGCATGACCTTAACTACCTAGACCAGAGTAGTATGTATGGTCCTATAAATTACAACTATTAAAGATTATGACTCCGGAATAAAAGAGTAAATGAATGAAGCACGTATGGGCTGTGTGTAGAGTATATGGTACACGTCCACGATTACCCGTTAGGACAACACCATAGGAAAAACGAAACGAAAGATAGGTACCATCATTTCATTGTATGTGATTGTTGCATTTAACCCCAATAGTGGGGTCACTTACTGAGTATTTCTTTAAATACTCAAGCCATGTGCTACCACATTTTTCAGGTTAAGGCAAGGCATTCCTGTACGCCTGACGATGGTATCGCAACTCGAGATCATGGCACATGCATAGGATAATGGTATTTGTTTTCTTAGACTTAGGATAGAATAGGATGTTTTAAACTTAAACGCTTATTTATTTTATTTCGGGTCTTTTGTTGTGTCGTTTTAAAGATGTTTTCGAAACATGTAATTCCATGGCTATGTTTTAAGTTAAAGGTTATGTTTTATGGAATTTAAATGAAGTCTTTCGCATTCAATGTTTATGTTACGTATACAGTAGCGACCTTAAATTAAGTAGAAAATTTTGGATCGTTACAGACGATTTGGTAGCTTATAAATTAAATTATATCGAAATTAGCAGTTTAATCGTTAAAAAAACATGTGACGTCATATTCACTTTCTCTACTTCCAACTTTTCTGAAAGTAGTTGGATTTATTTTATTATCACAAATTATATTAGATATTCACTTTCTCTACTTCCTCAGAAGGCTGTGAAGGAAAGCCTTTCAATTCTTTCCAACTTTTCTAAAAGTAGTTGGATTTATTTTATTATAATACATTATATTAGTAGGTCAAGTTTGAAGGAATGAAATGGAGAATTATGCTTAAAAAAAAGTTGTATCCATAGAGGCATCAAACCATTTTATTTAATGGAGACGGGTAAAAACCAGAATTGATCACTTTCTAACGATCATAGAAGCAACAACAAAAGCAAAAATAAAATAGTTACAAGGGTACAAGATACTATCATTACCGCCTGGACAATTAGACATCCAAGTAATCGCAACGATCCAATTGCAAGAGAGCGGAGCTCTACCAACTGAGCTATATCCCCCCGCGCCAAGTGGGACCTGCATGAAGGAATCAGATGCTTCTTCTATTCTTTTATTCTTTTCCTTGGCGTAGCTGGGCCATCCTAGACTTGACAAGAGATTGGTTAAATTCATAGAGACATTCAACCATTTTATTTAATAGAGATTGTGATAAAAATGAGAATTAATCATCTTCTAGCAATCATGTAAACAATAGCAAATATAGTTAAATGGGATTTGTCCAATTGGAACACATTCAAATGTTGATTTGGGAAACTTCTTTAAACATATCTCATTACAGTCTTTAGGTACGCATCCTTCGTATAACTTCTCTTCACATTGTATTGCATTGACCAACAACATGCATGCAGCTCTCAAAAATCAAATAGTTATTGAAACGGAATTCTTGAAAGTTCATAAGATGTTTCGAAATCTAATTGATCTGTGATTGAAAGGTGCAGGATACTTTAATTTTTAATCGAAGATTTATATGAAAATATTTGGTTTCAAATAAGACAACACATTAAGTTAATTTGTCTCTTATTTGGAAAGTAGGCCAATTATGATAAGTTACAACTTTTTTTCCGTCTTAAATCTAGAGTCATTAGGGTTATTATGTCAATATCATTATTTGTTATATTAACAGCTATTTTATATATTTACTATATGGATAACGATGCAAATTCGTTCAATAAAAAAATTATTTAAAAATTTAAAATATTTAATAATAATACTATAATAACTTTTTTTAATTAATAAATATGTTGCATATATTTGTATTTCACGACTCTAATAGTGAAGCCACTTACTAAGTATTTCTTAAAGTACTTAAGTCATGTGCTATGTTTACGTTTCAGATAAAAGCAAGACATCCTTCTACGGATAACGGAAGTGACACATGAAGACCATGGAGCCGGTGTTAGGGGTAGTTGGTTTTCATCTTATTTTATACGCACTTTTCACTAGTAACCATAATGACAAATTGAATAACAGGAAAGTCACCGACCATTTTATTTAGGAAACGTGTGGACTTAGGGCATTACAATACGTGGATTAGTACCAGAAAAAGAAGAGCATCACATCAAAACTCATTTTTCTTCACAAGGGAAGAAACAATGACAAGCGAAGTTGGTGGGAAATTCAGGAGTTTCAACACATTGAGATGTTGAATTTGGGTAAACCTCTAGGCACTTTTGGTGACATCCAGTGGCGTCGCATGCATATTCGAACATCTTCACATCACATTGCTTTGCGTGGGTTGCTAGAGGCTCCATCCAACCAGCTACACAAATTTTCAAAGTAATACATACTTTAATACCCATCCAGACTTACAACACAAAACTTAAAGACATCTAAACAACCATACGTACCTGAGAGAACCAGGACAAGAACAAAGAGGGAGCAAGAGAAGTTCGCCATCTCCTAAAATATGTTATAATATACTAAATTTATGTGTTTGAATGTAGAGTTGGTTTGCTCATTTGCCATTGTAGAGTCTGTATTTATATACACATTTTGTTTAACAAATATGGTGACTCTGTAACTTTTATATCTTCATTGGTAAGTAGGCCAACTATGGTAGCTTCAAACCCGTGTGGAATTAACTAATCTTTTCATGGAAGGACCTTAACTACCTCGACCAGAGTAGTATGTATTGTTATATAAATTACAACTATTAAAGATTGTGACATCCGAGTCAATGAGTAAATGAATGAATAGAGACTATGTCCAGATGAAAATAATCTTGTGGATAGGATGTCAAGAAAAGCTTAAAAAAATTAAAAGTTACTGTCCATTCTAGTGGTTAGTGTGTTTTGCATGTAACAATTCTATGTTAGGTGATCTCTTCAAAATTTTCTTAGAATGCATGTAAGTTAAGATAAAACATGTTAGAATGGCTCGTGTATTTGTTTTCTTTGTAGAATTTGTTTCACTTCTTTGTCACCAACCTTTGGAGCTTAGGCTCGATTTCAATCTTTTATGAGTTATACTTTAGTAGATCTTCCAATTTTGTGGGCATCGTTTTCCCTCTATTTGTTTCGATTTATCAACATATCATCCTTACTAATCCAAGTTCCAAAGTTATGCTTGTAGCAAATTTAAACACTTTCTTTCTCTTAATTGGTCAAATGTGTATCTTTCTCACTTTCATTCTCTGTTACTCAGAGTGAAGCTGTCATATTATAGAAGAATAAGAGGATGAACTCGAGTTATTTGAATGAAATACTTCCTCCAATTAGAGGATCAAATTAAAGCTTTATTACTCCTTACCGAACCATTTCATTTAAAAAGACTTCATGCTTTAGTGATAACAATTATTTGTTCACACCATACAGACTTATCAATCAATTATTTATTCACACCGTATAAACTTATCAATGTATAAATTATTTGATTCCACCATTATTTAGCTATTAGCAATGGTAAAGAAAAGACCAATAAATAAGTTTTTTTTGTTGGCTAGAGGCTTTATGAGAATCAGATCCACATCAATATATAAATGATGGTTGCACCATATCAATGAGTGTTGGTTTACAATTTATTTGCGGCAAAGCTTTATCCAATGGTTGTTGAGTTGCACTGATTGTTAGTACGTTTTAATTGGTTGTTTAGCATGAAGGGCGGTAGGAAATGTAGTTTTCTAGATGTTAAGCATGAATGCTTCAACTTGTCTTTTTAATTTTATGTAAGTTTGTTTCCAAATTTTGATGAAAGCATGTCTAATAAATATTTCAAAAAAAAAAAATTATTCTTCATACTTTTATAACAAATTATTAATCAAAACATGTGGATATTATTTTTCTATAAGTATAAATTACAGCACAATTTATATAAATACTCTATAGAATGTTATTTATTTTTATTAATATTATGAATGAGGTTGGTGGTTAAAGATTTGGTTTAGCTATAAGCAACTAAAAATTGGAACTTACAACTCTTGTATTTTAAGGGTTTAATAATGTATTATTTCGCTAAACTATTTGGCTAATACATCAAATTATATTCAGGTTAACAGCTTAATGATTAAAAAACTAAACGAATATATAAGTTCTCTTTCTCTACCTATAACTTTTTTAATAGTCGTTGGGTTTATTATAACACATTATATTCGTAGGTTAAGTTAGTAATGCAAATAGGATCGCGAGAGTCGAAATGAAAACGTCCAGGGTGAAAAGGAATAAAATGGAGAATTATGCTTTAAAAAGTTGAATCCATATCGGCATCCAACCATTTTATTTAATGGGGATGGGTAAAAGCTAGAATTGATCACTTTCCAGCAATCATTGAACCAACAACCAAAGCAAAAATAAAATAGTTACAAGTAATTGATTAAATTTATAGAGACATTCAACTGTTTTATTTAATAGAGTCTGTGATAAAAACCAGAATGGATCACTTTCTAACCATCATGGAAACAATAGCAAATATAGTTAAATGGGATTTGTCCAATTGGAACACATTCAGAGGTTGATTTCGAAAACTTCTGTAAACATCTCTCACTACAGTCTTTAGGTACGCATCCTTCGTACAATTTCTTTTCACATTGTATTGCATTAATCGACAACATGCATGCGGCTGTCAAAAATCAAATAGTTATTAAACGAAAACGTGCAAAATTTTTGAAAGTTTATAAGATGTTTCTAAATCTAAAAAACAAACCTGAACAAATGAAGAATAGGAGCAAGAAAACTTTGCTATTTCCTATAAAAAGCAATGATAGACTGAAATTGATATGTGCTTAAAACTTGTAGGATACTTTCATTTTTAATGAAAGATTTATATGAAAATATTTGGTTTCAAATATGGGAACACATTAAGTTAATTCTTCGTTTATTGGAAAGTAGGTTATTATGTCAATATCATTATTTGTTATAATCAAGATATTATCTGTTTTAGTGCGTTACATATCGTCGATTCATTAAGCTATTATGTCAATATCATTATTTGTTCTAATCAAGATATTATCGGTTTTATTTCGTTACTTATCGTCATTTTATCGTTTTTAAATGTCTCTACTAGAGAGAGATTTTCACATCCTTATTATGACTTGAACGTGCTCCAGTGGATCTTTTCTCTTCTTTGACACAAAAGCCTCTTGAAAGATAGAAAATTAAAAAATTTATTGGTCATATTTAAAATAACCATCTTTAATATATAATATAATAAAAAAATATTTTTTTAATTAGATCATATTTAAATAAAACATTTCAATACATATTTATCAAATTTGAAGGTAGTTTAAATTATATATATATATATATATATATATATATATATATATATATCTTTAATTTACCGTGAATATTTCTCTATTAACCTGAATCTTTTAGGTTCGTTTGACGGGTGTTATAAACTCTAATAATATAAAATTAATTAATTCTTTTTTATTAATTAATTATAGGTCAATCTACTATAGACCTATAGTTGAACTCTTATACCCTGTAACAAGTTGTGTTGATGTATGTAATCACTACAATCGAGTCAATTATCGATTCTTCACGAATTGTTATTTGTGACTATCGTTATATTAAAAGTTTGTTTTACCCTTGTAAATATATTTTTCACTATAAGAACTACTGAATTTCTAATTAACAATTTTTTTTACGATTAACTATAAACTAAGTCATACCAATGAGAGGGTGTGCTTTCATTGTTCAAGTTTACAAAATGGTGGACATATTGAATCAGTTGTGAAAGTCATTCTCACCTATGCAAATCAAATACAAGTTTCTCGTAAGAAATAGTTCATAACTCACTCAAGATTAAAATCGAGTCACATATGATCATCCCATAAAATATTAATCTTCTCAATCAACACATTTAGAAGAAGAGATTAAATATTTAGTAATTCAATTTTAAATATTTTGTGCTCTTCCATTAATTATAATTATAAAAAAAATAGTTAAAAATAATAATAAATAAATAAATATAAGAAACAACCTTTTCCCACCCCTCTCCACTAACCTCTCATCTCTCTCACAATTATCTCTCCCCAACCCATCTTATGCACTCCTCTCCACTAACCTCTCATCCATTCCCACAATTATCTCTCCTCAACCCATCTTATGCCAGAAATTAACTGTTATTGAAAAAAAAATGTTGATTTGAGAGAAAAATAAAATGACTTTCAACTTGCAGATTTAGAGATTTTAGTCTATTATTATCCCTTCTCATCATTATCTCTCCTCAATCCATTTTATGCACAAATTAACGGCTACTGAAAAAATGTCTGAGTTGAGAGAAAAATAAAATGGCTTTCAACTGGAGATTTAGAGATAAAAAATGTCTGAGTTGAGAGAAAAATAAAATGGCTTTCAACTGGAGATTTAGAGATTTTAGTCTATTATTACGGTAAAATCCTATCTCATATTCCCTTTTCATTTATAGGTATGGTTATAAGAAATTAATTTAGGATTAATCTTCTTCCTTTATCCAATATTTTACAGATCATGTTATAATCAATTCTCATAAAATGACTTTCAACTGAGAAAATTGGGGATTTAGAGATTTTAGTCTTCTCATAAAATGGCTTTCAATCCCTTCTCACAATTATCTCTCCTCAACCCATTAATCAATTCTCATAAAATGACTTTCATAAGAAGCAAATTGGGGATTTAGAGATTTTAGTCTTCTCATAAAATGGCTTTCAATCCCTTCTCACAATTATCTCTCCTCAACCCATTTTATGCCAGAAATTAACTAAAAAAATGTCTTATTTGAGAGAAAAATAAAATGGCTTTCAACTGGAGATTTAGAGATTTTAGTCTATTATTACGGTAAAATCCTATCTCAGATTCCCTTCTCATTTATAGTTATGGTTATAAGAAATTAATTTAGGATCCATCTTCTTCATTTATCCAATATTTTAGATCATATTATAATCAATTCTCATAAAATGACTTTCAACTGAGCAAATTGCAGATTTAGAGATTTTTGTCTTCTCATAAAATGGCTTTCAACTGAGCAAATTGGAGATTTAGAGATTTTAGTCTATTATTACCGTAAAATCATATCTTAGATTCCCTTTTCATTTATAGTTATGGATATAAGAAATTAATTTAGGATCAATCTTCTTCCTTTATCCAATATTTTACGATCATATTATAATCAATTCTCATAAAATGGCTTTCAACTGAGCAAATTGGAGATTTAGAGATTTTAGTCTATTATTACGGTAAAATCCTATCATTCCCTTTTCATTTATAGTTATGGTTATAATAAATTAATTTAGGATCAATCTTCTTCCTTTATCCAATATTTTACCCGATCATGTTATAATCAATTCTCATTTTCACTTATCCAATTAATTAAATTTTTGTTGGCAATTCTATAAATAATTAGGCAAACAATCGATTAAAATAAAATAAATACTGAGTAGGAGGAATGTCTTTAGAGAATGAAAATCTATTTATAGAATCATAGAGGAGAGAAAATTTGAGGAAAGATTTGGTGAACAGAATTTAAAAATAAAATCTGAAAAAAAAACTTTTGTCCAATAGAAAATAAGATATTTAGTGAAGATAGCATTATATATGTATAACATTTCAAGACTTTTAACAATTGACCAAGGTAGATTAGAGATAATGTTATAGAGTTCAAACTTGAAACTGATGTCGTGGGCTCACATAGGTTGACTCGAATTTCAAAGGACAGAATCAAACCTTCATTAAAGATATATTCGTGACAATGACTTAAGCTAGCCAGGTAAGTGGCCTTACTATCGGCATGGTTATATTTGATGTTGACACGTGCCCCGTGGTTATGCACGTGTCATATATACTAATATATATGAATTACCTGTGAATTGTATGATAATGTTTATGATACGATATATTGTGATGTGATATGTTATTTTTAGATTGTTTTGTGTGATCATTGAGGTAATTGTTGTATGAATTGCACGTTATGAAATGACGTGTTAAAAGCATGAAGCGTTATGTTATGTTTCCTAAATTGTATGTATACAGCATGTTATGAATGACATGATATCACGATAAATGAAATGAAATGTAACTCCCGTTAGGATTATGTATGATACGTAGACTGAAAAATGAGAAATGACATGTTAAGCATGAAAGATGATAGTGGAGTTATATTCATTAATGATAAAAGTAGAAATGTTGGGGACCTCATGCATTATGTGTGCTCATGCATTTAGGGGGATTCCCCTGTTCCATCACGAAAGTACGGACGCGTACATCCAATGGCAGGACAACGATCGTTATGTTTTGCATAGCGCTGCCGTGACGGTTACTAGTTCTAATGGGTGTCCGGCCTAGGGAGCGTCCCGGTGTATGCTCGCCCAACAAGTAAGGTGGCCCAGCGATGTGCGAACTGGCTGGTGAGCCCATACCCGCACGTATGGGCTGTGTGTAGAGTATATGGTACACGTCCAAATTACCCGTTAGAACAGCACTGTAGGGAGACAGATTGAAAGATAGGTCTCATCATCTCATTTGCACGTGATTGTTGCATTTAATCTCAATAGTGGGATCACTTACTAAGTATTTCTTTAAATACTCAAGTTATGTGCTACTACATTTTTCAGGTAAAGGCTAGGCATTCCTGTACGGCTGACGACGGTATCGCAACTCGGACCATGACACATGCATAAGATAGTGGTATTTATTTTCTTAAACATAGGCTAGAATAAAATGTTTTTAACTTAAACTCTTATTTATTTTATTTAGTCTTGTGTTATGTCGTTTTAAAGATGTTTTCGAAACACGGAAGTCCATGGCTGTGTTTTAAGATAAAGGTTATGTTTTATGAAATTTAAATGAAGTCTTCCGCATTCAATGTTTATGGTACGTATACAGTAGCGACCTTAAATTAAATAGAAAATTTCGAGTCGTTACATATTGTTTTTTATTAATACTCTATGGAATGTTATTTATTTTTATTAATACTATGAATGATATTGGTTGCCAAAGATTTGGTTTAGCTATATTCAACTTTTATTTAGAGCAACATATTTAGTGTAACGGTAAGTGTAAGTGCACTATTTCTCATTGAAGTTGTGTGATATTGTGCTGAGTTGCTTGGTCAAACTTGTTTTCATTGGCTGTCTTGTTGTGTTATTATTCCTCAGTGTTGGAAGGTAGCAGTAGCACGAGGAATGTGAAGACTCCACATCAGGTATCATGTTGACATACATCCTTTTGATTTTTGATTGTATTGTTTTTTCTTCTACATGATATCATATTAGTCATATTAGTTTGATAAGAACATAAATATGTGGAGGATTCTTTTTCTATTTTGTTGGATACGTGGAATGGATTTGCAATGTAATACTAGTGAAAGACTTACATAAGTGCTGACCATAAATAATATGCGTGCAAAGTTATTCTATTTTTGTTATTTTTAACTCATAATTCCCCTGACGACCCGTGCCTCAACCTGATCTCAGCCTGCACACGTGTCCGATTTTGGTTGTGCCACATGTTAGGTTCTGGCATAAACACCCCCTTGCCTCTGGCAAATGATCGGCTCGGGCGCGGCTCTACGGCTCCATGATGGCTTCTCGACTTGGGAACCCTATTTCCAACCTGTTTGACGCTGTTCCCCCCTTCTCAGACTAGATTTCAACCCTATTTAAGGTAAAATAGGTCATTTTAAGGTCGTATTTCACAAATTTCGAGTTAAGAATTAATTATGTTTGTGAAATACTAACAAAGGTGTCGAAGGATCCAATAAGAACCAACCACCAACAAAAGTGTAGGACGTATACGAGGAGCTAGGAGCTTACGTATATATTTTAGGGAGTACGTTGGCTAAGGCCCATCAAGTAAGTGGCTCTAGCGTCGTAGGTTACGCAATTGTATATTGTATGTTGGCACGTGCCCGTGGATTTGCACGTGCCATAAATTGTATGTTAGACTGTTACCATTTAATACGTAAAAGTATGAAATGTGAACGTATGCTGTTTCTGAAATGACTTAATGTAAGATATAATGTGATGTGATGTGATGTGTCGTGCTTAGAATGATTATATGATTGTTGAGATGTTTTCGGTATGAATTGCATGTCATAATATGTTATAATGAAAGCATGAAATGTAATGTTATGTTTTTCAAATTGTATGTGAACAACATGACATGTATGACATGAAATACAACCTTTAGCATGAAATATAACTTCGTTAGGATTGTGCATGATAGGAGCACTGAAAATGAGAAGTAACATGATACAAATGAAACTGATAGCGGGGTTATATCTATTAATAATAAAAGTAGAAATATTGGGGACTTCATGCGTTTATGTGTGCTCATGCATTGGGAGGATACCCTATTCTATCACGAGGGTACGGAGGCGTACACCCAAGGAAGACAGATTGAAGGATAGGACCCATCATCTCATCTGCATGTGTTTGTTGCATAACCCCGATAGGGGCCACTTACTGAGTATTCTAGAAATGCTCAAGCCTCGTGCTACTACATTTTCAGATAAAGGCAAAACACCCATGTTAGATCGATGGAAACTTCGCAAACCTCGTAACCATGGCACATGCAAAACATAGATTGCTTTCAATTCATGGTTAGTATGTGTTGAATTTCATTTGCATTCATTGTTTTTTCTTTCTTTCCTTTGTATTCGTTTATTCACGAGGTAATAATGAGGAATTAATGTTTCAATTATAATAAAAGCTCATTTAAATTAAATTCTGCATTAAATGTACGGATAGAGGTATAGTAATAACCTTAGATTAAATAGGAAAATTGAGGGTAGTTACAATGCAAATGCAAACACATGCAATCATGCTCTTGGGACCTATCTCTATTCTTTAGGGGTGGCCTCTAGTCTCGAAAAAATTGTATGTGTAGTACTTCCCTACACACAACTCACACATGTGAGTGTAAATCTTCAGGTGGCTCGCACACCCCCTAGACTCTCTGATCAAGCTAATCTGTAGTGACGTTCGGAGGTTAATAGAACCCCATAATGTCATGCTCCCTACGAACACCCTCATCATCATATTGTGTGCGTCCGCACTCATCGTCTCTGGAGAAATATCCCTATGCTTATGAACATACATTATGAATGAGGTCCCTCTAAATTCCATTTTATCATTGCTCAGGTGTTTATGCCCGCATACGGAAGTTAGCATCACGGAATCCAACAGTATTACATTTTTGGAGGACCTCCATGATGATAGCTCATCGAAAACGACATGTGGAGATACTGATTTTGTAGTCGGATAAATGCACCTCAACCTCCGCTGATCATAGCCAACAAAGATGCACAACCTAGCATCTCATCCCAATGTTTAGACGGACGAATGCTGCTGAGAGAGTGCAGAATATACCAGCTGAAGATGGAAGAGTGAATATTGTGGTGCCTAGATTCCAAGAAGGAATAAGACTGTGACTTAGTATCAAGGGCAATAGCCGTACTAGAAAGTTGTCCCCGGAACAACTAGACCCACCACCATTCACTAGATTAGTCCTAAACTTCTTTTTTTATTCAGGGAGCATTTCCAGGTCCACACCTTGGAATTTGAGACTGGATATCTTTGAAATAAGGAGTAAAACATAAAATAGAAATAAAAAGGGGTGCAACACGAGGACTTCCCAAGTGGCCATCTAACTTAGTACTACTCTCGCCCAAGCGCGCTTGACTGCGGAGTTCTGATGGGATCTAGTGCATTAGTGCTGGTATGTTCGCACCCGAAATGGAATGCGTAGAAATTTCATTTAACGCATGCCCCGCATGATCCAAGCGATAGTGAGTGTACGCACGTCCTGGGAAATGGCCGTTGGGGCTCGCGCGAACACGTCGGGGAGAAGAAACGCAATAGGTGTGAGCGTACGAGTGGGGGTGGTTGTGTAACAGATCAGATAAAAAAAATGGTCGTTGACAGGACCGAAAACTCCGGCGAACACCGAAGTTTTCATTCACACACGACCCACAAAGGGCGCCTGATGTCGGGGTCACCATGGAAACTAAACCCGACCTTCAGGCACCTCCAAGACACCTGTAGAGAAGAAAAATAGTGAGAAAACGAGAAATACAGTGACAAAATCCGACGAAGCTCCGGTAGAGCCAAACCCTACGAAATCGACGTTGAAACCTCTATTTTACGCAACAAAAGTAATCCTAGAGCCTTTTACACACACCAGGGGTAGATTTAGATGAGTCCTACACGTTGTACGCCGTCGGGCAAGGGAGACAGAACGTTGGATTTTCGAACCCTCTCAGATCAAGGAGTAATAGGCCTTTACAAACCAAACAAATACCAAAAACGGAATTAGAAGGAGAAGGAGACTTAGAAACGGAGAAAAAATGAGGGAAAAAGGACGTCGAAACGACGTTACCGAGGTAAGAGAGAGGTCGCCAGAAACTTCGTGTAACCGGGCGAAGAAGACGAAGTCTGACCCGAGGGCCAGACTCCCGCGACCTAAACCGAGTCCAACCCACTCATCCAAACCTCAACCAACGACACTCTCACACCCCAGTTGCCTCAGTCCAAACCAGAAAGCCCAATTACGGCCTAACCCATTAGCCACGACCCGAGAGCAAAAACTCAGCCGACCCGAGACTCGCAAGCCCAAACCAACACCCGACGCTCATAGCCCAGCCCACCTGCAGGCATTTCCTTTCAATCCAGGCCCGGTCCATCACTCGCGGTCAACCCAGACCCGCGACTGCAATCGAAAACCCGCACACTCGACCCGACAACCCGCGCCTCGACCCGAGACCGCTGCACACACGTCGCCTTCTGGTTGTGCCATGTGGCACGTCTGCAGCGTGACACCCCTCGGCTTCGGCGGCTTAATCGGCTTGGAGGCGGCTTCTCGGCCCCGGTGACTTATTCGGCTCGAGAAACCTATTTTCGACCTGTTTGTCATCGTTCCAACCCTCCCGAACTTAGTTTCAACACCGTTTAAGGTAAAATAAATCATTTTAAGGTCGTATTTCACAAATTCAAGTTAGAAATTAATTATGTTTGTGAAATACTAACGAAGGTGTCGAATGATCCAATAGGAACCAACCACCAACGGAAGCGTAGGACATATACGAGGAGCTAGGAGCTTACGTTTATATTTTAGGGAGTACTTTGGCTAAGGCCTACCAAGTAAGTGGCTCACCCGTCGTAGGTTACGCGTTGTTTGTTGTATGTTGGCACGTGCCCGTGGATTCGCACATGTCATTAAAATTGTATGCTAGACTGTTGTGCTTAAGTATGTAATCTTGTGAACATAAATGTATGTTGTTTAGTATGATGTGATATGTAGTTCTTTCGACGTTTATGATATTCTTAAATGATTATGGCATGATTGTATGAAATATTTGAATGTAAATAGCATGAAATGTATGACATGAAATACGGTAAATTGCATTAGCTACTAAGTTTAGCAGTATAATTTCTCATCACTCTTAGACCCATTTATATCGGCATGACCCTATTTAAGAGGTCTAAGATTGTTTCCACACATGTTAGGGACACTCATCTTGAGCTAGCTATCCATGTAGTCCCTAATCTTCTCTCAAAACTAGTTTATGGAATCACAACTTCGCCCTTGAACCCATTTTTACATGCAATAGTAACTTAGTAGCCTTCACATTATCCAATTTGATCGATCTAGGTCAAGCTCTACGGTATATCTGACATGGGCACTCCTAGCAGCAATCTAGGTCACTGATTGCACTGATTGTGTACTAGAGAAAATAGGAAATAATATTGGCTCTAAGGATACCATTCACACTAATTATAAGCTTGGTAAGCTTTGTTAGTCATCCTTAGATGTTGTGGAGGTTTATTAGGTTCATAGGGAATCTAGGCGCTTAAAATCTCAAATCACATTTTCAAGATGCTCGAGACTAGCTCCTCGGACTAATAAAATTTCCATGAGTACTATTGTAACGATCCTAAATTTTACCTATTTAATCTAAGGTCATTACTATACCTTGAAATGCAGATTAAATGGGCTATGTTCATAAATGCGACTTACACTCGCCTTTTATTACCTCGTGAAAGAGAATTACAAGGGAAAGAAAGGAACAGAACATTAAACATTATTGAGACAAAGGAAAAGGAACAAAACCAAAATGAATGTTTTATTCTACCTTATGGTTTACTTATGCAAATACAAATCAACCTATACTAACCTATACTAATGATATAAACCGAATTCAACCTAGACTATGAAATAGAAAAACAACTACTCTATGCATGTGCCACGGTCCCGGGGGGTACGATGCCGCCGTCGATGTCACATGGGTGTCTTGCCCTTATCTGAAAAAGTAAAATAGCACGAAGCTTGAGTATTTCTAGAATACTCAGTAAGTGACCCCCTATCGAGGTTATGCAACAATCACATGCAATGAAATGATGGGACCTACCTTTCGTTTCGTTTCGTTTCGTTTCGTTTCGTTTCGTTTTTCCTATGGTGCTGTCCTAACGAGTAATCGTAGACGTGTACCATATACTCTACACACAGCCCATACGTGCGAGTATGGGCTCACCAGCTAGTTCGCACACCGCTGGGCCCTTTCCTTATCCGGTGGGCATACTCTGGGAGCCTCTTATGCTAGGACCCGTTAAAACTAGTAACCATCATGGCAGCGCTATGCAAAGCACAATGATCGTTGCCCTGCCATTGGATGTATGCGTCCGTACCCTCGTGATGGGATAGGGGTATCCCCCCAGATGCATGAACACACAATATGCATGAGGTCCCCACTAGTTCTACATTTAACATTAACGAACATAACCCCTTGTCACGTTTCATGCTTACATGTCACTCATTTTCATTTCTTTACGTATCATACATATTCCTATCAGGGTTATGTTTCCATGCAGTTTGCCGTATTTCATGTCATACAATTCATGCTGTTTACATTCAAATATTCCGTACAATCATGCCATAATCAGTCAGGGACCACATATCGTCACATGCACATCATATCACACCAAACAAAGCAGCATACGTAACATACATTTACGTTCACATGAGTTCGTACTTAACCACATTAAACTGGCATACAAATCAATGACATGTGCAAATCCACGGGCACGTGCCAACATACAACAATTAACGCGTAACCTACGACGGGTGAGCCACTTACCTGGTTAGCTTAAGTCGTTGTCACGTATATATCCTTAATAAAAGTTCGATTCCGTCCTTTAAAATCTAAGTCAACCTATGTGAGCCCATGACATCAGTTTCAAGTTTGAACTCTATAAAATTATTTATAATTTACATGGTTAAAATTTCATGTTAGACAAAATTTAATGGAGTTTCATGCCCTCTGATATTCCCCGTTTTATTTTTAAATTCTGTTCAACAAATCTTCCCTCCTCCCTCCTTTCTTTGTAATTATTTTCTTTCTGTAAATAGATTTTTAGTTCTGCAAACATTGTCAATTCTGTAAATAAGATATTCCTCCAATTTTATATTTATTTTCAAACAGATGTTGTTGACCAATTTTAATCGATTGTTTGGCTACTATCTTAGGATTTGCCAACTAATTTTTTTATTTTTATTCTAACCTTATTTCCTATAACTTCTCATGCTAATAAAAAAATCTAATTAATTGAATATGGGATCTGATTATTACATGATCCAGTAAAATATGAAAAAGATTTGATCATTTCTTATAACCATAATTATAAAGGAAAAAGGAAATCTCAGATAGGATTTTATGTAATAACAGACCAAAATCTCTCTAGACATATCCTTGTTCAAACACCATTTTACTTTTTCTCAAATCTGACATTTTTTTTGTTATTTTTGGATGAACCGTGATATGATTGGTTGAGGAAAGAGGATGCAGTTGGGACTAGAGGTTAGTGGAGAGAGGTGGGTAAATTTTATTTTTAAGTAACATTTTTTTAGTAAATTTTATTTTTAAGTAACGAGTTCCAATCTCTCAAGCATTACGATTTTCTCTAAATTACTAGAGCATGACACATGTCCTTTTTCATCACACGAGTTCTTAGCCTAATTCCGAGTATCTACCAAACAAATTTCCTTAATTATTTTATAGATTTTGTTCTAGTTTTTGTGTTCTCCTATTTTCTTCTAAATTTGGTATCTTTTCTACTGAATTTTCCAACTAAATTAATTTCATTATGTTTCATTTATTATGGAAAGAAATAAACTCCTTCTAAATAGGCTAAAAAATCATAACTTATAACTCATTATTTTTAAAGATCAATTGAAGCTCTAGCTTCAAGTGATTTCGGCCCGTGAACGAAAATGTTCCTAAAGTATTTTAGACTAATTTCATAGGATAATCTCGAATCTAAAGAAAAATGAAATCTAAAATCTTGAAACTTTTTTTCTTGTTCATCCTCTTTTCTTGATGAATTTGGATGATCCTCACTTATGAGCAAGTTTTGTGAAAGAATTTTAAATGGAATCTCACCCTTTATAGTTTTAATGAAAAAGTCAAAAAATTAATTCTCGTCAAAGCTCGGGCGTTACAATAAATAAGTTAACTCCTTCCACCACACCATAAACACTTTTTTCTTTGTGATTACGATAAGTAAGTCTATTAGTAAATAACACTCGTTTTAAAAAAAAGTAAATAATTAGCTTTACTTTACTGACAAACATAAGACCAACGAAGCAAGTTTTGTTGGCGCATAAATTGTTCGTGAGTGTAGTTAACTAGTAGGATCATTAGCATAAATGCTCTGTATCCTTCATGGCTGCTAATGATTGGTAGATAATACTTATGTGAGCTTACCTGCGCTAGCCTCCCCTCACACTAACCGATATCTACCTTACTCCTTTATTTTCTTTCACGCATATTCTAACCATTGAACTATAAAAATGAGATAGTTGATCTATCTTCATGAGGTCCTCCACAAATAGATTGACTAAATTCATGGAGTTGTTCTGACCAATCAAATCTAAAAGTGAAAGCTAGATAGGATTGAAGACCTATGATGAGTTGTTCTTGATCCAACCATATGAATATAAAATCCTCCAATCATGAACTATCTTGTTAATAACAAATGAAGTATTCTTTAATTTAAATTGGATAGTTGATTGAACGACTAGAGGACAAGAATTGAAGCTTATCAATTCGAGTAGTGGGTGAGCTATTATTTACATAGTTGATAAAGGTGTAGAATAGCATGACCATGTTCCATCTTGTTGAGATTCATGAAAGAAAAAGGAAAAGACAGTAGTGGAGCACCTTCATCAGGTCATCAAAGATTAGTTGGTTGTCAGATCACTAGCATGAATACCTTTAACTTTAAGAAGTAGGTGTTGCTAAGCTATTCTAATACAATAGATCTCAATGGTAATCACAAAATTTTCTTTACATATTTCAAAATACATTTATCAGTTGAGAAACCCAAAAAAAATTGTATAAACTTGACAACAAATTCATTAGTTTGAGGTGTTCAAACAAAGGTATTCAAACAATTGGGATTCACTGTCACTTTCTTGCTTCAAGCATTACTAGAATCGATTCAATGAATTCTAAAAAGTTTTGTCATGAAATTTAAAGAGTTTATGATACATGAAATTTAAAGGGGGCAAGCCCACTAGATATAAATTGGCAATAGATATGTGTATTCATATCCCTGGCCTCACACCTTCAAACGGCAAAGAGATATCGTTTGGAGAACTATAAATGTTAGGGTTGGCATTAAATTGGTTCACTTTGAACAGCAGCTGGCTTTTATGGTGTCGAAAGCGTAAGAGAAGTAAGCATATGGGTACAGAGGATAGACACATGGGAGTTTGAGCTGTGTTTTAACTCAAACGTCGCATATTCAGAACTGAGCGATTGGGTCACCTCTACCCCCAACAACTTCATTGTCGCCCAACATCACTCACCGTCAATCAATCCATCTATTTAGGCAGGATCTTTAGAAACTTCTAGTTATGGGTCCAAATTAAATATGAAAAACTATGGGTATTTACAAAGTTATTTTATCACTTTCCGATTATACCATGTATTATAGGTCGAATTAGGATTCCACCGAGTTCATATTGCCTCGTGGGCCATAGAGGCCACATGGGTCGTACATACAAATAAGCCCTCTATGAGACACACCTAGATGATCGAGCCAAGAGGGCATGATTGAGGGAGGGTAAGATAGACGTATTGAGATTATTATAAATTGAACCAAGACCTTGTGACACTTCTTTCTCTAATTTCAATTTTAATAAAACAACTAGAGTATGAATAGAAGGAATTCCCTTCTTTACTAATCTTAATTCAATTTGATATTATTTTATCTAAAAACTAAAGCGGATTTACGTCAACTAGATAAGAATTTTGAAATAGTATTAGATGTCGAATATTTGGACGAATTTTTTATTTTTTATCCTTTGAATAGTCAAAATCATTTTTTTTTTTTTTTTTTTTTCATAATTGTTCGTACATATCCTGATTTGAAGAAAATGTTTTATGAAGCATTAAAGTGTTTGAGAAGAACAGCTGTGTCCGTCACATCAGGAGACACAAAATTGAAAGAGAGCCGAATTTGTTACCACAAAATGTTATCCCCCATTTGTGTTGGGTATATTGGGTAGATACCAACTGTAATGGAGAAGAAAAGCATGTGAATGTGAACATTACCTGGCATTGCTTGGATTTTGGAGTTGGAAAGGAAAGTAAAGGAAAGGACACTCTTGCCTTTTAGCTTTACTCTTCAAGGAAACAAAAGAGGAACACAAAACATCACACTTTATTTTGACATCCATACCCACACTTCCATGCTGTCTCCTCCTCAGCATCCTTATCCAAAGGAAACCAAAATTAATACATCCTTATATGTTGCTTGAGTGGCATGGACATCATTATGAAAAGCAGCTATTGGAAAATGTTCTTGATAAAAAGACATTCAAATTGCAAGTTGTGTAGATGCAACTCATGAAGAAGTGGTATGTTTGAAGGCAAGGGATAAACATGTTTGATGAAATATCACTTATCCTGTCTTCTTGTAAGCCTAATATAAACTTAAGTAGTGTAATAGTTAAAAGTTTTGATCTCCAACCCATTCGATATCTCCAATGTTTAGGCCACGGTCACGAAATTTGCGATGCTTCCGTCGGTCTCACATGGGTACCTTGTCTGTATCTGAAAATATAGGAGCACGAGGCTTTAGTGTTCCTAAAATAATTAGTAAGAGACCCCCTATTAGGGTTATGCAACATGAACATGTAAATGCAAGCTGGGACCTATTATATTAGTCTATTTTTCCTACGGAACTATCCTAACGGACAGCTTGGATGTGTATCATATACTCTACACGCAGCCCATACGTGCGGTTGTGGTCTCACCAGTCAGTTCGCACACCGCTGGGCCCCTTTTCTTGTTGGGCGAGCCTGCTCTAGTAGCTCTTATGTCAGACACCCGTTAGAATTAGTAACTGTTACAACAGCATTATATAAAACATAATGATACTTTGCCTACCTAATGGATGTACGCGTCCGTACCTTCGTGATGGAATAGGGGTATTCCCCAATGCATGCACACATAATGTATGAGGTCCCAATCTTTTTCCGTTTCAACATATTTAAATATAACCCCACTATCTTTTTACGCATGTCATATCATTTCTCATTTTTCAGTCTTCATATCAAACATAATTCTAATGGGGTTATATTTCAAGTCATTTATTGTGATTTCATGTCGTACATATCATGTTATTTACATACAATTTAGGAAACATAACATCACATTTCATGCTTTCATTATAACATATTATGACGTGTGATTCATACAGAAATCACCTTGAGATTACATAAACATTCTAAACACAACACATCACGTCACACTATACTGCACATCAAATCAATGCAAAAACAGCACATGTACACATTTCACAAGTTTACGTATTAAAACGTAACAGCCTAACATACAATTTAATGACACGTGCGGATTCACGGGCACGTGTCAATATACAACATATAATTGTGTAAATTATGATGGTAGGGCCACTTACTTGGTAGGCCTTAGCCGAAGTACTCCATAAAATATATACATAAGCTCCTAGCTCCTCATATGCATCGTACGCTTTCATTGGTGGTTGGTTCCTATTGGAATGTTCGACACCTTTGTCAGTATTTCACAAACATAATTAATCGTCAACTTAAAATTTCTGAAATACAGCCTTAAAATGACATATTTTACATTAAACAGGATCGAAATCGAGTCCAGGAGGGTCGAAACAGTGCCAAATAGGTCGAAAAATAGGTTTCTATAAGCCGTCGTCCAGCCGATCAAGTCACCGGACCTGAGGGAGTGTTTGCGCCAAACGCTGACACGTGCGCAACCAGGAGGCGCCGCGTGTGCAAGCGGTCTCGGTCGAGGCGCGGGTCGTGCGCAGGTACAAGTTGCAGTTGCGGGTCTGGGTTGACCGCGTGTAGTGGACCGAGTTTGGACCAAGAGGAAACAGTTGAAGGTGGCCTGGCCTGGATTATGGATTTGGGCCGAGACATTTTCAGGCCTTCGGTTCGCAGGTTGGTTGCGGTTCGCCGGCTGTGGGTTTGGTTTCGGTTTGCAGGTTGTGGTTCGGGTCACGGCTGTGGTACTTGGGCTGGCGTATGTTGATTGGGGCTAGGCTAAGGAGACGGTCGCAATTGGTTTTGTTGGGCCGAAGGGTCTGGACTGGACTGGGTTGGTTTCAGTTCGGATCGCGGGTCCGGATCTCGGGTCGAGACTCGTCTTCTTCGCCCGATTACTAGGAAATTTTTGGTGACTTTTCTTTCTCTTCGTAACTTCGTTTCCGACGTCCGTTTTCCTCCTTTTCCTTTGTTTTCGAGTCTCATCTTTTCTTCCTTTTTATGGCGTCTGTTAAGGATATTTAGTAATAAATTATACTTTCCCGTATATATTATATTTGATATTTTATTATAAGGCAAATATCTAATATTTGCCTTATTACTATAGATATCTTTCCATTTATTGTTATTTCCATTTATTACTATTTCCATATCCTTGTAATTTATTTGATTATAAATAAGATAACTTTCACACCATTTAGGTGTGGTGGATTAATCAAACATTCACATGGTATCAGAGCCATTTTGGTTTAGCAGCCCGGATTCTTTCTTTTCAATGGCTTTTGAAATCTTCTACTGTTCTTCTCCACCACCACTGTTGGCTTTGACGCCGCAGGGGCAGTCGTCATGGCTACCACATGCAGAGCCGATTGATTATTCTTCGGCTCCACCCTTTTGACCTCCAAATCATCATTCGCCATACTCTGTACATACAACCTCACCTTTTCCAAACATAGCCTCCTTCATTTTCTTCCCAATTTTCCCTTCATCCTTCATCCTTCATCCTTCACAAAAACCCTAATCTTAGGATCTTCATCAGCATTCCTCTTCGAAAATATATAGAATCTCAATAAGCCCATCGACCTTCTGTAGAGATTTACCTTTGGAATCTGGGCGCCGCACTAGCATCTTCGCCAACCAAGTTGCCGCCGCCCTTCTCGCCAAAATTGGCTCCTTCGCCCCAATGTGGCGACTCTTCCAGCTGCCTTTCTCGCCAAAATTGGCTCCTTCGCCCAATGTGGCGACTCTTTCAGCTTCAACATTGTCTTTGTCCCATGCTCTAGGTTTCCCCTTCTACTTCTTGGGGTTAGACATATTCTCACCAGAGCCAAGGCAGCATCGTCGCTAAGCGACAATCCCTCTTCATGGGTTGGACATATTCTCACCGAAGCCAAGGCAGCATCGCCGCTAAGCAGCAATCCCTCTGCAATTTTCGATGGCCAAGAAAGTGTTTCTCTACGCCTCCTCTGAACCAGGTTGTTGACATCTTCACGACAAGTGTTTCGCAACCTCTTTGAATTTTTCAGATCCAAGCTTCACGTTCGTTCAAATCTGACGCTCAGCTTGCGGTGGGGTGTTAAGGATATTTAGTAATAAATTATACTTTCCCGTATATATTATATTTGATATTTTATTATAAGGCAAATATCTAATATATTATATTACTATAGATATCTTTCCATTTATTGTTATTTTCATTTATTACTATTTCCATATCCTTGTAATTTATTTGATTATAAATAAGATAACTTTCACACCATTTAGGTGTGGTGGATTAATCAAACATTCACAGCGTCCTTTTGACTTGTATAGGTCAAAAACTCCCAAATTTGGGGAGATCCGAAAACTCAAGGGTCAGTCTTCCTCATCCGACGGTGTATAACGTGTAAGAGGCGTCGAGATCTATCCCTAGTGTGTGTAAAGTCTCTGAGATGGTTTTTGTGGCGTAAATCTAGGGTTTCGACATTGATTTCGTATGGTTTAGCTTCGTCAGTTTTTTCCGTCTTTCTCGTTTTCTCACTGTCTTTCTTTCTTGCAGGTCGTTTGGAGGTGCTGAGGATCGAGTTTTGGCATTGTGGTGATCCAGAAGTCGAGCGGAGTTCGTGGGTCGTGTGAGAACGAAAACTCCGACGTTCGTCAAAGTTTTCGGGTCTTCGCCAGTGACCACGGACGCCTCTTAACTTCTTTTTCTTTTTTTGTTGATTCGTTACAATCAATCACCCCCTTGAATTTTGACAACGGTTGCAATTACATTCATAAATTTTTATTTTGATCAATCAAGTAGTTGTACTTTCTTAGTTGTTGCATTCTATCCAATTACATTTTAATTGAAATTAACATGTATCACTAATTATAAGATTCGATATTGGTTAGATAAAGAAACTAAATATTTTTTTACAACAATGCAGACGTTTTAAAAATTTTGAGAGAAAATCATAAAAAAAAAGCTGAGAAAAAATCATATCACCCGTAAACTTCGAGTTGTTACACTACCTGCCCCAACTTAATTTTTGAACCTTTAAATCTTGGATGGCTGACTCAAAAGGTGAAAGTGGAACCAAATAAAAATAGAAAAATAAAATAAAACATAAAAGTTATCTAACTTTTAAATAAAATAATTCAAACCAACAACCCAAAATTAATTACAAAATAAAATTTAATCATAAGTGGGTGTGATTCAAATTTATTAAAAAAAAAAAAAAAAAGTAGTATCCACAGGCTTTACTCTGAGACCTAGTCTCTACTACTATTTGAGCATCTTAGGTACTTTGAAATTTCGAGCGGTACTTTAGCTACTCACATGTCCACTCTCGATACTAAGGGAGTGGTTCACAAATTTCTGGCGTCGTAAAAAGCAATATCTACGGACTTGGAAGTTCGGGCCTAGTCTCTACTACAATCTGAGCATATGGTGTTCCTCAAGGTTTGGAGTCGTATATTAGCTACTCACAACTCTCCGGACTGAAGGAGTTGTTCATCTATTTTTGGCGTCAGCAAGTGTTTTGGCAACAAATCTCATCTCTAGGTGAGCTACTTTTTAGTTTTTATATTTAGGTGGCTTGTATTGCCTAAATAGAGTATACCTGTGTCTTGTGTGGAAGACGCGCCTCCCCAATGCCCACGGATCTCTACGCTCCATCCCAACCTTCAGCCCATGCCCCAGAGTACCCTGCATAGTGAAAAAATGAGAGAGAGAGAAGGGAAAAGAAAAAATGAAAACCTTCGTCGGCAAGTTATCCAGAGGAATCCCAACGCCGAAACAACCCTCCTACATTGCGGAAAGGACAGTCAATGTTCATACAACTACGAGAGTTAAGCCTCACATGCCCTAACACCGCTGCACTTCGTCGGATTTCAAATCAAAATTTGAGTTTTTATTGAGTCTCTCGGATTTGTGGTTATAGGCACCAAAACATCACGAAAACTTCGTGGGAAGGAAGGAGAGGGGCTGACAAAGAGGAAATGGAGGAAAAGGGACAGAAAACGACGTATAGAAGAGAGAGAAAAATCGTCAGAAATTGTCGCGTGAGTCAGGTGGAGAAGACAAAGTCCGTGGACTTCGGGTCGGGTCAAATCCAAACCGAAAATGTGCGCTTGTGTAGCTCATGACCGCCTAAACCCACATCTCGGCCCAACCAAGATGCTTGCAGCTACCTTATTTCGTTTCAACTCCGTTTTGAGCTCTATAGGTCTTCCGGTAACTAGCCGAGAGGTTGACTACCGACGACGAATAGGACGGTGCCGTGCCCTTCGATCTCGACGACAGAGCCGTCGCTTGGCCCCAGTCATATGGATTGGGGCCCCCGTATCGAGGACCCATTGTCGGTGCTCTTGCTGCCACCTTTTTTTCACTGATTTGAGCGAACATTCGCTCCTCCTATTTTTCTTCCGCTGCTCGACGTTACGACGACAGAGCCGTCGCCGAGTTTCACCGTCCCGCAAATCCCTGGAGTCAAGCTCGGAGAACGCAGACTTCTTGGCCCCAGTCATATGGTTTGTTGCCCCCGCGTGTCGAGGACCCATTGCCAGTGCTCTTGCTGCTCATCCGATCGTTTCTACCACGGCGGTCGTTGTCTCTCTGATCACTCACTCACATCATCACGACGTCGGCCACGGCCTCTTTGTGGTGGTGATGGAGATGCTGGCACTTGGCGATGTGGAGGAGTGAGCGAGCCCTGCTTGTCGAGATGGACCCCAAACGATGTGTTTTATAATTTTGCGCTTTGCATTTTCTTCTACTCGAACCTGAGACCTGTGTGTTGTTAGGTCGACGCTCTAGCCACTTGAGTTATTCAACTTGATTGTTGATAGGATGGCTCTTCTGTGATGGTATACTACCGATCGTTTCAACGAGGCTCTGATACCACTTGTTGGATTTCAATAATGGGCCGGGAAAATTGTCGACAACAAGTTGTTGGAAGGAAAATAAAAAGCGTACAATAAGAAGAGAGAGAATGATGAAATTTTGACTGCCCTTTAATTCAGGTTGTACAATATTCTGAACAGATTTCTATTTAAATATAACTCAATTCTAAAAATGGTTGGAGAGTGGCCAACTGAATCTGTGCCACTTCCTGCTAAATTGCCGTTTAAACTTAGTTAATCCATTCGACGTGTTTGTCAAATGGTCAAACGGAGAAGGAATGTAATTGTGTGAATCTAAATAAGGAAAAATCAGGTTTTATCTAACATGCCCCACATCTTGATCCAACGAGCAGACGACCCAACCGCCCGTGACCCCAACCCGCAACTGGTGCCTCGACCCGAAAGGACCTGCACACACGGCGGCTTCCCATTGTTTCACGTGGTACACCTGCAGTGTGACACGTCCCTCGACTCAAACGGCTCGGTGGCTCTACAGCTCGGTTCTTGGCTTAACGGCTCGGGATTCCATTTTTAGTCCAACCCTCCCGAATCTATTTTCAATCCTAATTAAGGTAATTCAGATCGTTTTAATGTTGTATTTCACAAGTTTCAGTTGGAATTATTATTAAATTATGAAATACTAACGAAAGGTGACGAACGGTCCAATAGGAAATGACAACCAACGCTAACTTGGAATGCTTTCAAGGAGCGAAGGCTTTCGAGGAGTGGAAGCTTACGTAAATTAATTAGGGAGAACGCCGGCTAAGGCCAACCAAGTAATGTCGCTAGGTTATAAATTGAATGTTGTATGATGACACATGCAGGTGGTTTTGTATGTGGCATAGATCGTGTATGTAGATTGTTATGAAATAACACGTAAATGTTATTCGATGTGATTGTTATGCCGTATTTTGATGAATTGCTATGTTTTACGTTGTGATATGTTGTGATGTGATGTATTGTTGACGTATTCGGAATTTATTATGTGACTGTTACAATATATGCTATGATATATGCATGATATGAACTGTTATGTCGGAAAGCATGAAAACGTTCTGTTATGACTTGTAAATTGCATAAATGGTATGATATGATTGACATGAAAAACGAAAAATAGATGAAATACAATCCTCACATACACATGAAAGTTGTAATATATGATATGATAAATATCATGAGAAATAGTATGAAAAACGTTATGATATGAAAAGTACGCTAGTGGGGTTCTATTAAAGATAATTAAAATGGAAAGATTTAGGGACCTCATGCATTATTGTGTGCTCATGCATTGGAGGATACCCCTATTCTGTCACGATCATTATGTTTGACATAGTGTTGCCGTGACGGTCGCTACTCCTAACAGGTGTCGTCTGGTATCAGCAGCTCCTAGAGTATGCTCGTCTGACCAAAAAGGGGCCCAAGAGGTATGCGAACCGACTGGTGGATCCAGACTCACATGTGTGGGCTGTGTGTAGGACGTTAATTACACATCCAAGTTGCCCCTTAGAATGACCACGGGATGAAAACAAACTCTTATGATAGGTCCCATGTATGCATTTGTATGTCTTTGCATCATAACCTCCACAGGGGATCGCTTATTAAGTATTTTTAAAATACTCAAGCCACTGTTGAACACAACTCTCTGTGGGAAACACTCGCACACTTTATTAAGACCAATCGAGAAGGGATTAACAAAACACGTATAGAAACTACTGCTTTGTATTGCTTGGTATTTCTTGGGATGATAAACTAAGTAGAGTGGGGTATACTAGATGGCAGTCAATCTATTCCTAAAATTTCTCCAGGTTTTTCCCAAAATACCTAAATCATTTTCCTAACTTTATTCCTAAAATCCTTAAATCATTTTCCTACCTTTATTCCTAAAATTCTAAATCATAAATATAATTACTCATACAAGGGTTGGACTTAACCATATTGGGCCAGTGATGATATTTAACACTCCTCCTCAGCATTAGTCCTCATTCGCTGCACCATGTTGAGCTGACAGCGAAAACTCTCATGTTTGCCAGTATTCAGTCCTTTTGTAAACAAGTCTGCCACTTGATCATCTGTCTTGATCTGTTGCATTTCGATTTCTTCCTTCAGGACTTTCTCTCTAATGAAATGGTAATGTACCTCCACATGCTTTGTTCTAGCATGAAACACCGGATTTTCTGCTAGGCGAATCGCAGATTGGTTGTCGCAATGAAGTGATATTGGATAGTCAATTCTCTAGTGTAAATCTTCCATCAAGAGTTTCAACCACGTACTTTCCTAAGCTGCTCCAGCTGTTGCTCTATACTCTGCTTCTGTAGTTGACAACGATACTGTTGGTTGTCTTTTTCTACACCAAGAAATTGTTCCCGAACCCAACTTGAACACATACCCAGTGGTTGATCTTCGAGTATCGTGGTCTCCTGCATAATCATCATCACAGTATCCAACTAGCTTGCAGTCTTTGCTTCTTTTGTACAGAAGACCATAGTTGATTGTACCTTTGACATATCTCAAGATCCGTCGAGCCGCATCCAGATGAGGCTTCTTTAGATTTTGCATGTACCGACTCATGACTCCAACTGCATAAGAAATATTAGGCCGAGTTAAAGTTAGGTAGATAAGACTACCTACCGATTGTCGGTATGTCGTTTTATCGTTCAACTTTTTGCCTTCATGTGCACAAATCTTGGCATTTGTCTCTATCAGTGTTGAAGCTTGTTTGCATTCTAACATGTTGAACTTCTGAAGCATATCTCTTGTATACTTTTGTTGGCAGAGAAACAATCCTTCATCTGTACAATCAACTTCTAGGCCCAAAAAGTGTTTAAGCTCTCCTAACTCTTTCATTTGAAAATGTACTGATAAATTTTTTCTTGTTTGATGAATTTCTCTTTCTTCATCTCCGGTATTAATCAAATCGTTCACACAGACCAACACAATTGCCAATTTTCCTTCTCTTTCTTTGATAAACAAGTTTGAGTCTGCATGTGCAATTGAATAACCACTTTGGGTAAGAAATTCAGCAATCTTACCATACCAAGCTCTTGGTGCTTGCTTCAACCCATAAAGAGCTTTTTTAATCTTGCATACGTGATTAGAATTAGTTGCACTCTCAAATCCCTTTGGTTGGTTCATGTAAATCTCCCTGTCTAACTCTCCGTGCAAGAAAGCATTCTTCACGTCCAACTGCCACAACTTCCAATCTTTACTTGCTGCGAGTGCTAGCAGAACTCGTACGGTAGTGATATTTGCCACTGGACTGAATGTTTCATCATGTCCATATTGTTGAGAAAATCCTTGAGCTACAAGTCGAGTCTTGTACCTCTCGATTGATCCATCCGGTCGACGCTTTATTTTGTAGACCCACTTGCAAGAGATGGGTTTGACATCTCCTAGTCTTGGCACTAGTTCCCAAGTTTGATTATGTTCCAGGGCTATAATTTCTTCCTCCATTGCTTTCTGCCAAGCTGAGTTTTGTGATGCTTCTTCATATGTCTCCGGCTCATTAACTCTGTCTTCTACAATAGCTGCATTGGCATACTTAAGATTTGGCTTTTGGATTCTTTTTTATCGCTTAAGTTGTTGATGTGACGTTTCCTTTTCAATAGATTCGCTTGATTGAATCATTTCTTCCTCATCAACATCAATGTCACTGGCTGAGTGTGTGTAATTTGCTCCCCCATCTTCTATTGTAAAATTTCTTCGATGTTATTTGGATCTGGTAAAACTTTCTTCTCCGGGGACAACCATGTAGATGCTTCATCGAAAACTACATCTCTTGATGTATAGCATTTTCCACTTGTTGGATCATAGCACTTCCACCCTTTCCTTTGATTGTCATATCCGACAAATATGCACTTGACTGCTTTCTTGTCAAACTTGCTACGTAGATGGTCAGACACAAATACATAGCAAACACAACCAAATACTTGGAAGTAGCTAAATGTAGGTTTCATGTCTCATAGTATCTCAAATGGTGAGACAAACCCTAGCCTTGCCTGGGGAAGCTTGTTGATCACATGGGCAACCGTTCGCATAGCTTCAGCCCAAAATCTTCCTGGAACATTCTTTGCATGTAAATGCTTCGATAGATTTCTGTAAGATGTCGATTCTTTCTTTCTGCTACACCATTTTATTGTGGTGTGTTGGCACATGTAAACTGACGTCGTATCCCACACTCGTGTAAATATTGATCGAACTCATTTGATGTGTATTCTCCACCATTGTCTGAATGTAGACAACATATCTTCTCTCTTATTTCTCCTTCGATCATCATCTTGAATTCTTGAAATTTTGAAAACGTGTCAAACTTTTGTTTCATAAAGAAAATCCACATATATCTTGAGTAATCGTCAATGAACGTCACCATATACCGCATTCTGCTGATCGATGCTTGTTTGGCTGGACCAAACAAATCAGAGTGAATTAACTCTAATGGTTTCTTTGCTTTGAAACTTGACTCTTTATATGGTAATTGATGAGCTTTACCATATTGGCATCCAGCACACACAACATCTGTTTTGACTTCAAGTTGAGGTAGACCTTGGAGCATGGATTTTTCCATAATCAGTTTCAACTTGTGGTAGCCAACTTGTCTCAATCTTGCATGCCATAGATCTGTTGTCTCATTCTTCCGTGTCTTGTCAACATTGATGATGTTAATATAACACATGCGGAAGCAATTTGGATCTTAGGCACTTTTAGAACATCAATTATTGTAAATTACTAGCATGTTCATAAGTATTAAAACTTAATGAGTTTAAATACTAACCTTTTGTAGTTCAAACTCCTTTTGCCTCACGAACCGGTTTCGAACCACCACTAGTGTCTTCTCCACTATCCTCCGGCCTTAGAACGGGATTGTGGAATCCGGTGAGTGACTAAACTTGGGAGGGATTTTGTATATGTGAAAGAGAGTGTTTGTGAGAAGTTTTTCTCAAGGTTTTTCATCAAGATGAAGAATATCCCCTCCAAGTATCATGATCACTCTATTTAAAGAGTCAAGTTTGCATGTTCATGCAAACTTGAGATCACCAAATTTTGACACTTAAAATTCCACTCAAGAGTTTGGGATTATGTGGCAAGCATGCATGTTTGAGTTAACCAAATTTTGACACTCAAAATTCCACTCAAACTTGTGGGGTTTATTTGGCAAACATGCAAGTTTGGTTAAACCAAATTTTGACACCTCAAAATTCCACTAACATGGATTTTTCCATTAGATGAAAGTCAACATTTTGACTTTCTTCATTTTAATTCAACAATTAATTTGAATAATGAATTTCAAATTAAAGTAACATTAAATGATTAATTAAACTATTTAATTAATATTTAATATTAATTCAAATGCCAATCTCAATCAATTCCGACACATAATTGATTAAGATATTTAAATCTTATTTAAATATCTCACATTCTCTCTTTTCGTTTAATTCGTAAATAAAACAAAATTGCGATTAAATATATCGTATATATGTAACGCATATTCCCTAATTTGAATTCGAACACTTCGAACTCACTCGTCACATTGTTCTATGGTTTAGTCCGATATGAGCTAGTAGAGGGACCTAATGGACCTATAGATCATGGGCTCCAACGATCCAAGATTAACCGATTAAACTCATTAACCTGGTTAACCAACATTCGTTAACTACTAGGACACTCCACTATAGCCTAGTAGTTGCACTCCCCTCACTATAGATATATTTCTGTCCATCTGATATAACCATGATTAGTAAGTCGATCCTTCACAGGTTGTTCGTAACTAGAGCTGGGTCAATTTACCGTTTTACCCCTGAAGTTACTTCTTGTTCCTTATGTCTCACTGATCCTCTAATGAACAATTGGTTTGTGGTCCAACTAGTAAACCAAATCCCTCTCAGGCCAATGAGAGGGTGGGGCCCCTTGTTCAAGACCTGGAGTCAGTGCTTAAGGGAACTACCTTTCTTCTATCCCTAAGTGGGTAGGAGTGAATTCCGTCTTGCACCCCACATCCCCAGCCATTCACCCAGTCTTACCCCTGAAATGGGAGGCCTGTTGAGTCGGCGAACTAGAGCCACTCTCACCCATGCAAATCTAAGGATAATTCCGAATAAACAGGAGTTCATGGTTAGCTCAGGATTAAAACCGAGTTACCTAGGTTATCGAATGAAAAGAAAATCAGTCTCAACAGTAAACGACTTTATAAAGTGAGAGTGGTTTTCTTCATGGTCCGATCTTATGCAATACTCATTGCATAGGACGCCCCCACTCACATGTCTCCACATGCACAATTTAGTGATCACATTGTTTATATCATATACAAAAGTGGGCCGCATCCATAGTGTCCCCAGAATAAGGTACTCAGCCTTATCCTTATACTATAGATCATTTTGACTATATACTTGAACTTGATCCACTCTTATGTCTCTACATATAGTTCAAGTAATCATACTATAGCCAGAGTGTTCTTAGTTTATTGGATTTAGATTAATGATCGTAAAGTTCACTTTATTCAATAACAATTTTTACTGAATAAACATCAATAATAACTTTATTGAAAATAGAATATATCTTTGTTTACAAACTATGAGTTTTAGGACATAAAACCCAACAAACTCCCACTTGGACTAAAACTCTAGTTGGGTTTTATAACGTTGAGTAGAGAGAAATACAATAAACTAGGGCATCACATACTGATGCCTTTTCTCCCACTTGCCCTAAATTACATAACTCGTAGTCCTAGACTCACTAGGTGCCCTTCAAACACTTTAGCCGTGAGGGGCTTTGTAAATGGATCAGCAATGTTGTGCTCTGAAGCTATCTGTGTGACGATCACATCTCCTCGTTGCACAATCTCCCTTATGAGATGATATTTGCGTTCAATATGTTTTCCTCGCTTATGGCTTCTTGGTTCTTTTGAATTTGCAACTGCTCCACTGTTATCACAATAAAGAGTGACGGGAAGATGCATATTTGGAACGACTTCTAAATCAGTTAAGAACTTCCTAAGCCATACAGATTCTTTCGCTGCTTCACAAGCAGCAACATACTCAGCCTCCATGGTGGAATCAGCAATGCAACCTTGCTTTATGCTTCTCCATATTATTGCTCCTCCTTTCAGAGTGAAGACAGATCCTGATGTCGATTTCCTCGAATCTACATCGGTCTGAAAATCTGAGTCAGTGTACCCTGTAAGGATCAGATCCTTAGCACCGTACATTAGCATATAGTCCCTCGTTCTCCTAAGATACTTGAGGATATTCTTAACGGCAGTCCAATGAGCACGTCCCGGATTGGACTGATATCTGCTGACAATTCCCACAGCATAGCATATGTCGGGTCGGGTACAAAGCATGGCATACATCAGACTACCGACCGCTGATGCATAGGGAATGTGTTTCATATCCTCAACTTCTTGAGGTGTCTTAGGACTTTGTTCCTTCGCCAAATGAACTCCATGCCTGAAAGGTAATAATCCTTTCTTGGAGTCCTGCATCTTATATCGAATCAACATTTTGTCAATGTACGATGCTTGAGACAATGCTAGTGTTTTGTTCTTGCGATTCCGAATAATTTAGATTCCAAGAACAAACTGAGCCTCTCCCAAATCTTTCATTTGGAATTGTGTCGCCAGCCAATGCTTAATGTCAGTCAGAATTCCCACATCATTTCCAATGAGTAGGATATCGTCAACGTACAACACCAGGAAAGCTACTGTAGAGTTGACTATCCTTTTATAAACACAAGGTTCGTCAACATTCTGTTTAAAGCCATAAGATTTGATCGCAGTATCAAACTTTATATTCCAGGATCGAGATGCTTGCTTCAACCCATAAATGGATCTTTTAAGCTTGCAAACCCTTTGCTCGTGATCCTGTTCAATGAACCCCTCTGGTTGAGCCATATAGATACTCTCTTCAAGATTGCCGTTTTGAAAAGCTGTCTTAACATCCATTTGCCAAATTTCATAATCATAAAATGTGACAATAGACAAGAGTATTCTTATTGATTTAAGCATAGCAACAGGAGAGAAGGTTTCTTCATAGTCCACCCCCTCTCTTTGGGTATAACCCTTTGCTACTAGTCGTGCTTTAAAGGTCTGTACCTTACCGGTTTGGTCTCGTTTCCTCTTATAGATCCATTTGCAACCAATAGGTTTTACCCCATCCGGTTGATCTACAAGTTCCCAGACTGAATTGAAGTACATTGACTCCATTTCAAGATTCATGGCTTTAATCCACTGATCTCTATCCTCATCATTCATCGCCTGTTTATAGGTCAATGGATCCTCAACGCCATCATCAGGTATGATGACTTGAGTTTCTGCCAAACCCAAGTAACG
>NW_019268572.1:969832-1028831 GCF_002738365.1 Cucurbita moschata
TTGATATTTGCGCTCAATATGTTTTCCTCGCTTATGGCTTCTTGGTTCTTTTGAATTTGCAACTGCTCCACTGTTATCACAATAAAGAGTGACGGGAAGATGCATATTTGGAACGACTTCTAAATCAGTTAAGAACTTCCTAAGCCATACAGATTCTTTCGCTGCTTCACAAGCAGCAACATACTCAGCCTCCATGGTGGAATCAGCAATGCAACCTTGCTTTATGCTTCTCCATATTATTGCTCCTCCTTTCAGAGTGAAGACAGATCCTGATGTCGATTTCCTCGAATCTACATCGGTCTGAAAATCTGAGTCAGTGTACCCTGTAAGGATCAGATCCTTAGCACCGTACATTAGCATATAGTCCCTCGTTCTCCTAAGATACTTGAGGATATTCTTAACGGCAGTCCAATGAGCACGTCCCGGATTGGACTGATATCTGCTGACAATTCCCACAGCATAGCATATGTCGGGTCGGGTACAAAGCATGGCATACATCAGACTACCGACCGCTGATGCATAGGGAATGTGTTTCATATCCTCAACTTCTTGAGGTGTCTTAGGACTTTGTTCCTTCGCCAAATGAACTCCATGCCTGAAAGGTAATAATCCTTTCTTGGAGTCCTGCATCTTATATCGAATCAACATTTTGTCAATGTACGATGCTTGAGACAATGCTAGTGTTTTGTTCTTGCGATTCCGAATAATTTAGATTCCAAGAACAAACTGAGCCTCTCCCAAATCTTTCATTTGGAATTGTGTCGCCAGCCAATGCTTAATGTCAGTCAGAATTCCCACATCATTTCCAATGAGTAGGATATCGTCAACGTACAACACCAGGAAAGCTACTGTAGAGTTGACTATCCTTTTATAAACACAAGGTTCGTCAACATTCTGTTTAAAGCCATAAGATTTGATCGCAGTATCAAACTTTATATTCCAGGATCGAGATGCTTGCTTCAACCCATAAATGGATCTTTTAAGCTTGCAAACCCTTTGCTCGTGATCCTGTTCAATGAACCCCTCTGGTTGAGCCATATAGATACTCTCTTCAAGATTGCCGTTTTGAAAAGCTGTCTTAACATCCATTTGCCAAATTTCATAATCATAAAATGTGACAATAGACAAGAGTATTCTTATTGATTTAAGCATAGCAACAGGAGAGAAGGTTTCTTCATAGTCCACCCCCTCTCTTTGGGTATAACCCTTTGCTACTAGTCGTGCTTTAAAGGTCTGTACCTTACCGGTTTGGTCTCGTTTCCTCTTATAGATCCATTTGCAACCAATAGGTTTTACCCCATCCGGTTGATCTACAAGTTCCCAGACTGAATTGAAGTACATTGACTCCATTTCAAGATTCATGGCTTTAATCCACTGATCTCTATCCTCATCATTCATCGCCTGTTTATAGGTCAATGGATCCTCAACGCCATCATCAGGTATGATGACTTGAGTTTCTGCCAAACCCAAGTAACGATCGGGTTGAGTTATAACCCTCCCACTACGTCGAGGCATTCTCAATTCTTGAGAAGGATGTGATTGACCAGAAGTGTCAGCTCCATCAACAACTCTGGTTGAAGGACCAGCTTGATCAACAACTCTTGTTGTTTTATCAGTAGCTTCTTTAGAAATCTCACTTAATACTAGTTTGCTACGAGGTTGATGATTTCTTACGTGGTCTTCCTCTAAGAATGTAGCGTTCGTTGATACAAACACTCTATTTTCTTGAGGATCATAAAACAAACCACCTTTCGTCTCTTTGGGGTATCCTACGAATAGACATAATTTTGAACGACGTTCTAATTTCTTGGGATTTTGCAACAACACATGTGCTGGACATCCCCAAATTCTGAAGTGATGTAAACTACCTTTACGCCCTTTCCATAACTCATAAGGTGTTTCTAAAACACTCTTAGTAGGAACCATGTTCAAAATGTATGTAGCAGTCTCCACTGCATATCCCCAAAATGGATCGGGTAATTGAGCGAAACTCATCATAGACCGAACCATGTCTAATAGAGTTCTATTTCTCCTTTCTGATACACCATTTTGTTGAGGCATACCAGGGGCTGAGAGTTGAGACCTTATTTCATGTTCTATCATATAGTCCTGAAATCTTAAATCCATGTACTCTCCTCCTCGATCTGATCGAAGTGTTTTAATAGTTTTACCTAATAGATTCTGAACCTCAGTCTTATACTCTCTGAATTTTTCAAGAGCTTCGGACTTGTGATGCATTAGGTAAAGATAGCCATACCTTGAATAATCATCAATAAAACTGATGAAATATTCATACCCTCCTCGTGCTTTGACATTCATTGGACCACAGAGATCTGTATGCACGAGTTCTAAGGTTTCTTTGGCTCTATAACCTTTTTCGCAAAATGATCGTTTAGTCATTTTACCCTCAAGACAAGACTCACATGGAGGTAAAGAATTGTCTTCTAACTTATTTAGAAGTCCCCTTTTAACCAATCTCTCAATCCTATTGAGATTAATGTGGCCTACTCTTAAATGCCAAAGAAAGATATTAGGAGAAATCTTTTGTCGTTTATTTTGAGTTTCAGCTGTTTTAAACATCTCAGTATTTAAAATAGCTTTTGTTTTGCTCGGTTTTAATCATATATAAGTTGTTTTCTAGTTTTGCAGAACAAATATGAATACCTCTTTTGCAAATGAACACTTCATTAATTTCAAAAGATACTTTATACAACTGTTCTAATAAACAAGAGATGAATATTAGATTTCTTTTCATTCCTGGAACAAAAAGTACATTATCTAATATAATGAATCTATCTCCAAAAAACAACTTTAAATTTCCTACTGATCTTGCTGAGACAACCTCTCCTGTTCCAACCCTGAGTGTTATCTCGCCGTCCGCAAGCATTCTCCAGGAGCTAGTTTCCTGGTAAAAAGAACAAATATGATTAGTCGTCCCTGAATCTAGTATCCAAGTTGAGTTGTCATACTCTACTAAACACATTTCTACAACGAGTAAATCATATTTACCTTGTTGTGTCTTTTCGGCTTTCTTCTCTGCAAGGTATTTTGGGCAATTTCTCTTCCAGTGCCCGTTTTCGTTGCAACGGAAACATTTTCCTTTATCTGCTTTTTGAACCTTGTTCTTGCGGTTAGTAGGAATCTTATTTTTCCCTTTTCCCTTCTTCTTCATCAAAACACTTTTAGAAGTTGAAGGTCCAGACTTATTTTGGGAGGACGATCCTCGTAGTAATTTCTTGGAGATGGCAACATTTGCTTCTCCTGTTTGTCCCTTGTTTGTTAAGAGGGACTGATAAGTCTGTAGCTCATTGAGAAGAGCAGTCAAGTTATATTCTATTTTGTTCATAACCACATTGGTGCGGAACTGGAAGAAGCTCTTCGGAAGAGACATCATGATAAAACTGACTTGACTCTTCTCATCAATGACAGCTTCATTTTCTTCTGCCACATTGAAATGGACCATCATGTCCAGGACATGTTCTCTAACTGAGGTCCATTCTTTCATACGGCAGTTGTAAATGTATTTTATGGCTTCATGTCTAAGGGAGAAGGACGGTTGTCCAAACATCCCTTTTAGAGATTCCATAATCTCTTTAGCAGTACCCATAACATCGTGTTTCTTAGCCAAAACATCAGATATGCTGGCTAGAATGTACACTCGGGCTTTGTCATTTGCCTTTATCCATCTGTCATATGCATCCCGAGCTGTTCGGTTTGCATTTGAGTTTGGGTTTGGAGGACACTCCTCAGTTAAAACAAACTTTAAATCATCAATGACCAGTATTGTGTTTAGGTTTGATTTCCAAGTTGTGTAGTTTTCGCCGTTTAATTTCTCAGAAGCGAGTAATTGTACTATTGAGTTTGTCATGCTGTGATATAAAGAAAATTCTATTAGTGATTTGACTTAATCCTGTTTAATCCAATCAGTTTTAGCAAATATAATAATGCACCCAAATCATTATTAATTTGCAACGATACTTTAGTGAGTTAGAGCAACTGCTACCGAGGGGCAGTCAATCACTCATTCACTAAACCAAGACATTCTTGACTTAAACACTAATTCCAGAATAACTCTTGTTCCTATAGTGTTTTAGTTATCGCTATTTTGGTCAAGAATATACTAACTCTTAGTAATTCTTCGCAAGTGTGACCCACCAATTTCAGACCTCAGAAATCGGTCCCAACAACGCTATCGAATGAAAAAGCCAAAGTTGGGAATGGACTTAAGAAATCCTATCCATTTCTGGAGTTTGCGTTGTTCCGACTCCCATGTTACGACCCTCCGAATGGGTAGTTGCTCTAGGGCAACATGCAGGCGGAACATGGGAATCTCACGGTGCAACCTAGTGGTGGAGACCATAGGACGTGTTGACTTCCTTCTCCCACTTACTATAAATACTTTCTCAATTCACCTTGTTATTGACTCATGCAAATACCTTCCGAATGGAGGACGCTCCCAGGGCGACACGAGGCCGAGCATGAATCTCACTATGTGAATTTTACAGAGAGCGTGAAGAGAAAACGATGTATCTTATACACCTTTTTCCTCCCACTAAGTATTTTAGATGGTTGGGTATACTCTTTACTTAAGTATATTCCGGCTAATTAAATATAACTTAAGTCTAGGTGATTTTTCTAAATCTTACATCACTTAAGCATGCTCATAAAACTGGGCTAACTAAGCTCAAGTACTGGTCCGATCTCCAGGTAGTGGGTGTTCCGTAAACCGTCAACTTAAGTACCTTCAGCCTTAGACAAGATCGTGCCAGGTGAGCTTTCTTGTAACCGCAATTTTATGAGACATCGACCCTTTTTAACTGTTAAAATTGATCGTGCTCGGTTCTTAACCCTTAGTGAGCATGCACTTATCTTTATTATAGATTTTAACGTCTACCTCATTTTATGACGTTGAAAATAACCTATAACATGCTTTATATAACAATTTATATAATCATTCATTCCATGCAATAATATAACAATTATATCTATCACTCATGGAACCCTAAGACATGCATACTATACATTATAACACTTATAACATACTTGGAATGCATGAAACATGCTTAGCCTATGGTGGGATTTTAAATCTATATGACATACTTTATGCATATACATTTTCTATTTAATTAAAACATACATTCATAATGCATAATTAATTAAACACACTAAAGTGGGTTGGTTTTGGCATTTTAAAGCAAGCAATTAACTAAATTATTACATTAATAATTAAAAATAACTTGAGCCGCTCCCGAGGATCACGAACTGGACAAACCAACCCTTAAAAATGTTCAATCGGTCCCCAACGACAGAAAAGACACCCGAACCGCCTCTTCCATCTTCTTCGGTTCAGCTTGCTTATCTCTTCCATTTTCGATCAATTACAACCTAAAATGGACTCTAATGACTCCATAAAAATTACAGACCTTTCTTCATTCATTAAAGCCCATACACCTTAGGCTTATTACAATAATTGTATCAAATAGAAGCATAAAAAAAAATGCCAAAACCAAAACCATCCACTTTAGCAACCACAAATTTCATGCATGAAATGGTACCCACCATGATCAAATTAATGTAAATAAAGTGCCTAAAACTTGCTCTGATACCATTTGATGATGTTAATATAACACATGCGGAAGCAATTTGGATCTTAGGCACTTTTAGAACATCAATTATTGTAAATTACTAGCATGTTCATAAGTATTAAAACTTAATGAGTTTAAATACTAACCTTTTGTAGTTCAAACTCCTTTTGCCTCACGAACCGGTTTCGAACCACCACTAGTGTCTTCTCCACTATCCTCCGGCCTTAGAACGGGATTGTGGAATCCGGTGAGTGACTAAACTTGGGAGGGATTTTGTATATGTGAAAGAGAGTGTTTGTGAGAAGTTTTTCTCAAGGTTTTTCATCAAGATGAAGAATATCCCCTCCAAGTATCATGATCACTCTATTTAAAGAGTCAAGTTTGCATGTTCATGCAAACTTGAGATCACCAAATTTTGACACTTAAAATTCCACTCAAGAGTTTGGGATTATGTGGCAAGCATGCATGTTTGAGTTAACCAAATTTTGACACTCAAAATTCCACTCAAACTTGTGGGGTTTATTTGGCAAACATGCAAGTTTGGTTAAACCAAATTTTGACACCTCAAAATTCCACTAACATGGATTTTTCCATTAGATGAAAGTCAACATTTTGACTTTCTTCATTTTAATTCAACAATTAATTTGAATAATGAATTTCAAATTAAAGTAACATTAAATGATTAATTAAACTATTTAATTAATATTTAATATTAATTCAAATGCCAATCCCAATCAATTCCGACACATAATTGATTAAGATATTTAAATCTTATTTAAATATCTCACATTCTCTCTTTTCGTTTAATTCGTAAATAAAACAAAATTGCGATTAAATATATCGTATATATGTAACGCATATTCCCTAATTTGAATTCGAACACTTCGAACTCACTCGTCACATTGTTCTATGGTTTAGTCCGATATGAGCTAGTAGAGGGACCTAATGGACCTATAGATCATGGGCTCCAACGATCCAAGATTAACCGATTAAACTCATTAACCTGGTTAACCAACATTCGTTAACTACTAGGACACTCCACTATAGCCTAGTAGTTGCACTCCCCTCACTATAGATATATTTCTGTCCATCTGATATAACCATGATTAGTAAGTCGATCCTTCACAGGTTGTTCGTAACTAGAGCTGGGTCAATTTACCGTTTTACCCCTGAAGTTACTTCTTGTTCCTTATGTCTCACTGATCCTCTAATGAACAATTGGTTTGTGGTCCAACCAGTAAACCAAATCCCTCTCAGGCCAATGAGAGGGTGGGGCCCCTTGTTCAAGACCTGGAGTCAGTGCTTAAGGGAACTACCTTTCTTCTATCCCTAAGTGGGTAGGAGTGAATTCCGTCTTGCACCCCACATCCCCAGCCATTCACCCAGTCTTACCCCTGAAATGGGAGGCCTGTTGAGTCGGCGAACTAGAGCCACTCTCACCCATGCAAATCTAAGGATAATTCCGAATAAACAGGAGTTCATGGTTAGCTCAGGATTAAAACCGAGTTACCTAGGTTATCGAATGAAAAGAAAATCAGTCTCAACAGTAAACGACTTTATAAAGTGAGAGTGGTTTTCTTCATGGTCCGATCTTATGCAATACTCATTGCATAGGACGCCCCCACTCACATGTCTCCACATGCACAATTTAGTGATCACATTGTTTATATCATATACAAAAGTGGGCCGCATCCATAGTGTCCCCAGAATAAGGTACTCAGCCTTATCCTTATACTATAGATCATTTTGACTATATACTTGAACTTGATCCACTCTTATGTCTCTACATATAGTTCAAGTAATCATACTATAGCCAGAGTGTTCTTAGTTTATTGGATTTAGATTAATGATCGTAAAGTTCACTTTATTCAATAACAATTTTTACTGAATAAACATCAATAATAACTTTATTGAAAATAGAATATATCTTTGTTTACAAACTATGAGTTTTAGGACATAAAACCCAACAAGGCAGACTCTGCAGATAGAACATAAACGGAATCCACTCTTCGTCCTTCTATTGTCGGCTTTCCTGTTATCTTAATATCTTCATAGACTTTTACATCTTCTGGCCCAAACAAGACAGTTTCCTGATGTTGTTAATTGTGATACTGACAACAAATTCTTCTTTATTCCTGGTATATGATAGACATTATGTAGTGACACTACATCAGATTTATTGCCAGGCATGATTCTCGTATTGCCGATCTGAGCAATTGACAACTGTGTGTTATTTGTTGTGCGTACCATACGACTTTCTCGTCTTGCAATTTTCTTTGATCACCAGTCATGTGGTTTGAGCATCCTGAATCAACAATCCAATCATTCTCATAATCGATATAGTCTCTCATCATCGCCATGAGTGCTTGCTCATCTTCTTCTGTGGCATACAATATCTCTGCATCCCATTCCTTCTCCATCTCCATGTTGGAGGATGCCACATTGCTCTCGACATATTTTTTCTTTAACCAACAATCTCTAGATATGTGGCCCTTCCTCTCGTAATTGTAGCAAATGTCTTCAAATCTCTTCCCTTGAGAGTTATTGTAATCGTTCTTTTGAGCTCTTCCTGGTTGTACAGTTCCTCTTCATTCGAGATTTTACAATGGTAGACTTCGTGTCTAGTTCAGTAATCTCCCGACAGATCAACTTGACCTCGTGGAAGTACTGAGTAATCGTGATAAGATAAGGAATCAATACAAGGGGAATAAGATTCGGATTACCTTGTCGATCGAATATCTCAAGCCAAGAACACTTTGTTTGAGATTCGAATCACTCCAGAAGCAAGATCGATCATGTCTAGCTTCAATGATTCTTGTTGATCAAATATCTCAAACACTTGTTTGAGATTCGAATCACTCCACAAGCAAGACTGATCATATCGAGCTTGAATGATTCTACATGCAACCTAAACTACATAGAGTTGCAAAGAAACTTAGCCATTGGCTAAAGAAAAGCACAAATGCTTCTTTACTATATTTTCAAAGTCTTATTACAAATACAACATAGATGGCTTTATATAGCCTCAAAATGAAACTATTAAAGGCATTCCAAAAGTTGTAACATTCACACTTTATGCCCATAATTAGCCATTATGTAAATGTAACCGAAATTAAATAAAAAGTCTTAAAACACAATAACTCTAAATTATAACCCACCCAAAATTTACAACAATCAAACTTTATTCTTCTTCAATGTAGCATGAATTGAAACATCTTTTGATAATTTTGACAACCTTTTCTTCACATCTTCATTGAAGCATATTGTATGATTGATGTCTCTTGGTTCATATCATTCTCCACTTCTTCAAGAGGATTCGTCCTCGAATCTATTTGTGAAACTTTGCTGCAAAAAATAAGTTATGGAAATACAAAGGACCTCACAACACTCTCTCACGTGTATACACTCAAGGAATTTTAGGCCACTCTGTTTGCACTCATTTACACAAATGAAGCTCTCATTCTCACCTCTCAAAATTTTAAATAGAGCAAAGATTGAATTTTGAACTTTGGGTCGATTAAAAACTAAAAAGATGAAAATAAATAAAAATCAAATTGAGAAGAAACGCAAAGGAAACATATATCCGATCTTGAGCCTGAAGCTCTGATACCAAATGATAAGATAAGGAATCAATACAAGGGGAATAAGATTCGGATTACCTTGTCGATCGAATATCTCAAGCCAAGAACACTTTGTTTGAGATTCGAATCACTCCAGAAGCAAGATCGATCATGTCTAGCTTCAATGATTCTTGTTGATCAAATATCTCAAACACTTGTTTGAGATTCGAATCACTCCACAAGCAAGACTGATCATATCGAGCTTGAATGATTCTACATGCAACCTAAACTACATAGAGTTGCAAAGAAACTTAGCCATTGGCTAAAGAAAAGCACAAATGCTTCTTTTGATATATCTTCAAAGTCTTATTACAAATACAACATAGATGGCTTTATATAGCCTCAAAATGAAACTATTAAAGGCATTCCAAAAGTTGTAACATTCACACTTTATGCCCATAATTAGCCATTATGTAAATGTAACCGAAATTAAATAAAAAGTCTTAAAACACAATAACTCTAAATTATAACCCACCCAAAATTTACAACAATCAAATTTAACTCTAAATTATAACCCACCCAAAATTTACAACAATCAAATTTTATTCTTCTCCAATGTAGCATGAATTGAAACATCTTTTGATTATTTTGATAACCTTTTCTCCACATCTTCATTGAAGCATATTATATGATTGATGTCTCTTGGTTCATATCAAATCGTCATGTCACGTTGTGAAATTGACAACTCATTCTCCAGAAGTTGTAGCCTTGTATCGTTCTTCTTTGAGAACAACACCGCGAACGTGTCCCATGCTTCTTTCGGTGTCTTGTCATCTTAAATATACTCTAACATCCCTTCTTCGATTGTGGTCTTCAGGGCAAAACATTGCTTTGCCTACTTTGATTCTCCATTTGGGCAAGGCGCCGTTAGAATAATCCTCTGGTAGCGTAGTTTCGCATCCGCCAATGATCTCCCAAAGATCATGTCCTTGTAAATAGGACATCATGCATGTTGCCCACGAGTTGTAGTTGTTCTAATCTCAAGAAATCGTTTCTGATGTTGGATTTCAATAATCGGCCGGGAAATCTTTTCTTTTCGGTGAGAGGAAATTATCTACCTTATTTCGTTTCAACTCCGTTTTGAGCCCTATGGCTCGGTGTCCCTGGGGGCATGTCCTCCAGACTTGTTCCTGAGCTTACCTCTCTTCCCACGACTGATGCAGTCACCATGAAAAGGGCTGGCTCGTCCTCCTCGGAGTGAGTCACATGGGCCCTTCTCGGTTGTCTCCTTGTTCCTGAGCTTGCTCCAGCAGCAATTCTTGCTCAGGTGACCTCTCTTCCCACAGTGCGCGAGCACTCGATTGGCCCGTCATCAGTCGGCTCCTCCTCTCTTCCACGGCTTCTTATACCTTACCGGCTTTGCGGCTAGAGGGCCCATTGCTCTCGCCGGTGTCGTCACGGAGCTTTAGGCGTGCAAGCCATAACCCTTGCACCTGTAAGTTGACGCGCATCAATAAGGTCCACTCGTTATATAGTTGGACCTTGTCAATATTGGATACTGAACCACGGCGGTCGTTGTCTCTCTGATCACTCACTCAACGACAACTCGATGCCCGTCATCACGGCGCCGGTCACGGCCTCTTCGTGGTGGTGATGGAGATGCCGGCACTTGGCGACGTGGAGGAGTGAGCGAGCCTGCTCGAGATGGACCCCACGATGTGTTTATTTGTGCACTTTGCATTTTCTTCTACTCGAACCTAAGACCTGTGTATTGTTAGGTTGACGCTCTAGCCACTTGAGCTATGTATACACCGATGGCTTCAATCGAGCTCTGATACCACTTGTTGGATTTCAATAATCGGCTGTGAAATCTTTTCTTTTCGATAAGAGGAAATTGTCGACAACAGGTTGTTGAAGAAAAATAAAATGCAGTAAAATAAGAAAGAGAGAGAATGATGAAATTTTGACTACGCCTTTAATTCAGGTTGTGAAAAATATTGTGAACAGATTTTCTATTTAAATATAACCTATCCTAAAAATGGCTGGAGAGTGGCCAACTGAATCTGTGCCACTTCCTACTAAATTGCCGTCTAAAACTTAGTTAATCCATTCGACGTGTTTGTCAAATGGTCAAACGAAGAATGAATGTAATCGTGTGAATCTAAATAAGGAAAAATCAGGTTTTATCTAACAGCTGCAACCACAGAGCATACTAAGAATTCCAAGAGATTAGATAACCTACACTAACCTCGCTCTGATACCAGATTGTAGAACACAACTCTCTGTGGTAAACACTCGCACACTTTATTAATACCAATCGCGAAGGGATTTATAAAATACCTATAGAAACTACTACTTTGTATTGCTGGGTATTTCTTGAGATGATAAACTAAGTAGATTGGAGGATATTTATACTGGATGATAGTCAATCTATTCCTAAAATTTCTCCATGTTTTCCCAAAATACCTAAATCATTTTCCTAACTTTATTCCTAAAATCCCTAAATCATTTTCCTACCTTTATTTCTAAAATCATAAATATAATTACTCATACAATGGTTGGGCTTAACCCTATTGGGTTAGTGATGATATTTTAACAGCCACGTGCTACTATATTTTTCAGGTAAAGGCAAAGCGCTCCTGCAAGGTTAACGGTGGCATCACAAACCTCGAAATTGTGGCATATACATAGAATTGATTCGTATTTAATTTTAGTAGACTATAATTTAGTATAAGTTAATTACATTTCCATTTAGTAGTATGTACATTAGTATAGAGCATTTGATTTTGTATTGTTTTTTGTTTTAATTTTTCTTTGTACTAGTTTTATTCAAAGGTAATAGATGAAACAGGCAAGTTTAAGGTTGATTTCATTACAAAGTATTAATAGAGTTAATTCCACGTTAAATGTTCATGAAATGATTCATGGTATGTGTACTACCATAAATTAAGTAGAAAATTTAGGGTCGTTACACGATATCCTCATCACTCATCTTCTACCTCGCTATTAAAACAATGAACAAGTAGTCCTAATAATCAAACTAGAAATGCAGTAGGCGACTGGTTCGCATGAGGTTGAACAAGTAGTCCATCTCTGTCCGGTTTGGTTCGTGCAGCATGGTTCGATTCAATCCATTATCCTGAAAGTCAACCCAACCCAATTCATCCTTCGGCCGACATCCAACAACCCAGCCCACAAGCCCAACACTCCTTTAGGCTCATCCCTGTTGGACATAATTCTAGCATAGTAGCTCACTAGTTCAGTTCATGCGTGTGGCCCATCATCAGTTCATTGCAGCTATCGAATGCGTGCGGGTCATGTGCAATTCCAACAGCTTGGTCAACGGTAGTCGGCTCGATCAATGGTCCGCTCCTCGGTAATAAATTTTGGTCAATTGGACCTGTTTGACTCAATTTTTCAACCTAATATTGATTTTGAAGTTTGTTTGCTCTAATTTTGTAATGACTTGCCTTGAACCACTGACATTCGTGTAAAACTCGAGAATAAAAATATGTGATAAAGTTTTTTTTTTTTAAGACCCTATACTCGAGTAAGTTAAGTCGCCTCGCGTTCAAAAAATCTAGAAAAAGAGCTTAAGAGACTAAGTAAGATTAAGAACTCAAGGAAGGGATTCTCATTGCAAGGTTTTACAAAGATACAAATCCTCTGAAGAAAGTTTGAAAAAGAGAACTCCTAGACACCAAATAATTTGCTTTTAGTTGTTAGGTTTTTAACTTTCGAGTTTTTCAAGAGCTATAGTCCATCAATTTATCTCTAACCAATTCGTAGGTTCTAAATGAGGTTTCAACAAATTTTAGGAACAATTTGTGAGTTGAAAATATCCAAACGTATTCCATCAATTCCACCACCATGAATGGTTGAGCTTTCAAAACTCAACAATGCAATCGGTGGCTAATCCAACCCATCCCATTCACTTTCTAGGATATGAAGGAACATTTTTCATGAAAACTTCATTATCATGTTTGTTTTTGATAAATTTGGGAAACACCAAGTTCTTCATATACGATTCTTTAAACTCAAATTAAAGAATACCATTCACTTCGTGGATTTCATGAAGAAATTGTGAGTTGAAGAGGTTTTTATTGAGCTGCTCATCAATAAGTCTCAAAGTCTTATAACTTTGGCTATAATTCACGACAAGATAAAAAACTCGGTCCCAAATTCTTCATTACAACTCCATCATTAAGTAAGGCTGAAGGATGTCATTTTTAGGGGTACCAATGGCAGACATGCATGTCTTCTTCTCCTATTTTGAATGATGATAATGTAATGGCCAACCCATCCTTCCAACCAAAAGGATGATTCTGTTGAATTTCTTTATGGTTCCAAAAATTAAAATCTTTGAGGAACCTACCAAGAAAATTTGGAGCAATTCATGAACCAAAAGTTCGAGAAATGAAGTCTCAAACATCATAAAAGAGGTAAATAACTGAACTGAAATTTTCTCAAGTTATACTAGTAGGAATCACTTGGTTTTAAAATTAATCTTAAATTAACTAAAATTTAAGGAATATGGAAGAATTAAGTAAAGAACCTTGAGTTAAGGACCTAAACCGAGCCTTTTGCTTGGGAATCGAATAACATTAAAATAACTCACTAATTGGAGTTTGTTGCTCATGAATTTTTATATAGAAAGCTTAATATGATATGTTAAGGATATATATGAATTTTATGATCAAAATGGTCATACACGCCTAAATATTAATTCATGGGCCAAATGAATTCCAAATGACCGAAGATGATATATATATATATATATATATATGACTTACTTTCAATGGTATAACAAGTTACAAGGTTAAACAAAGAATTAAAGATAAAATGATCAAAATGCCGCTAGAACTTCTTTAAGATAATTTAAGGTCCAAACACCCTCCAAATGACTTATGATTTTAAGATAACCCATATACAAGAACACGAAGGTTTACCCAAGATTTCAAGATATTTGGATTAAGTTTAGAACCTAAACTACGATTAGTGTGGTAAATGACCTAAATACTCCTATAAAGACTCTAATATGTTTTCAAAGTCCCTAGAGGACATCTAATGTTATGACTTACTTATGAACTTATGCATAGTTAGGTAGAATCTAATCTTCTTCGCTTATGAGTTATTATTAGGTTTTAAAAATTTATGATAAAACATACGACATAATTGTGCCTTTGGAATAACCCTTTGGAGCAAGAAACCAAGAATCCATGACAACTAAGAAAATGCTCCGAGGATAAGAACAAAAAAATAAATAAGTACAACACAAGCTCTAATCCTCTAATCCACTAAGAAAGACAAAGGACTAAGGTCCTTAGACTAGTGACCCAAGTGTAACACTAAAGGGTAAAAATGTAATTTTTTTAATTTAAGAAATTTTTTCAGATATTTAATTTTTTATAGAGAAGAAAAAAAAAACAATAAAAATTACAAAAAAAAAAGATACCAAGTTCAAAATAATTACAAAAATGTCTCTAACCCAAAAATGGACCTATCAAATAAAATTTGGAACAATTTAGATATCGGAAGCTCAAGAATCAAGGACCCGAGCATCAATAATGAGATAAGTAGCAAATTTAAAATTTTCTTAAGTTATACCTGATGGAGTTGCTTGGATTCTAATATGAATCTTAAGTTAAGGGAACAATTAAGTCAAGAATTATGGGTTAAAGGACCTAAACAGAGTGTTTTGCTCTAAAATCAAGTAATATTAAAATAACTCACTAATAAACTTTTCTACTCATAAAATTTTATTGCTAGCAATAATATGACATATTAAGGCTATATATGAAATTTTGTGGTTGTTAGATAAGGATAATAGGCTAAACCAAGTAATGACGTAAAATGACCATAATGCCTCAATAGGAACTTACTTTCAGATCGTGACTCAAACAACTCCAAAAATGTCATGAACTTTATAAGAGGTCCTAAATGATGTCTATGGATCATGTAAAAGTTTTAAAATTATTGGATCTTATCTTAGACTCAAATCAAGTTTAAGGTGGTAAAATAATCAACATGTTCCTAATTATTGAACTTAGAGAAAAAAAAAACATAGAATTAAAAATTTTCAATATTTTTGTGTATGTTTTGGTTTATTGGATTGGATAATATTTATGGTACATAATAGAAGTCACATGATTTGTAGTAACCAGAAAAGGCGACAGCTACAAAAGATTTAAAAACAATATAGCAAGTGGGATATGGGTTTTCATCCTCTTTTGGTTATTTATTTACTTATCATGTGTGTGTGTTTGGGTACATAATGATAACACCAGTCCTTCCTTTTTCTTGTTGGCTTCAACAATAAATGCGACTGCCACGAAATTTTATGGGTCCAGTTGACTCTTTTCTCAACATGTTTTCGGTGCCACTTCCCTACCATTTAAGGATATTCAAAATTTGAAACCAACACCTACCCATGGTTGGCTTTACCAAAATTCCCTTCCTTGGCGTTGGCAAGAGATCGAGTTTAGGGTCGACCTTCCAAAAGGAAAGCCATCATGCAGCTCTTAACCTTAGACACTTTCTTAGGTTCAGTTATTGCTCGAAATATACAAAAAAGTAAACTCATACGTTATTTTGGGTATACTTAAAATTTCCTAACTAGTTTAAGTTTGGTAGTATCGCACCACACTCTGTGCATGCCATGTTCTTCCCTCAATCAAATGAGTTTACCATTGATGTCACGTGAAACTAAGATGTATTATGCCTGTCTTGATTTTAGCAATGAAATTGAGACCATTTGTGAAGAAAAAAAAATTGCTTACAAAATCAACCTATAATTAAGAATGAGCAAGATGATGAACAATATTGACGATCTAAGGACAACAACGGAATAAAAGAAGCCAAGGTAAGGATACGCTAGCCATGGATCAATGTGATATTACCTAAAATGTGCTACCTATGTGTGGGTTTTAGGTCTTAAAACTCATAGTTTGTAAACAAAAACATATTTTGTTTTCAATAAAGTGATTATTGATGTTTATTCAGTTTATTGATGTTTATTCAGTAAAGATTTTTATTGAATAAAGTGAATGTTACGATCATTAATCTAAATTCAATAAACTAAGAACACTCTGGCTATAGTATGATTACTTAAACTATATGTAGAGTAAGAGTGGATCAAGTTCAAGTATATAGTTAAAATGATCTATAGTACAGGGATAAGACTGAGTACCTTATTCTGGGGACACTATGGATGCGGTCCACTTTTGCATATGATATAAACAATGTGATCACTAAATTGTACATGTGGAGACATGTGAGTGGGAGCGTCCTATGCAATGAGTATTGCATAAGGTTGGACCATGAAGAAAACCACTCTCACTTTATAATGTCGTTTACTGTTGAGACTTATTTCTTTTCATTCGATGACCAAGGTAACTCGATCTTAATCCTGAGCTAACCATGAATTCCTATTTATTCAGAATTATCCTTAGATTTACATGGGTGAGAGTGGCTCGAGTTCGCCGACTCAATAGGCCTCCCGAAAAGACTGGGTGAATGGCTGGGGACGTGGGGTGCAAGATGGAATTCACTCGTATCCACTTTAAGGGATAAAAGAGAGGTAGTTCCCCTTAAGTACATACTCCAGGTCTTGAACAAGAGGCCCCACCCTCTCATTGGCCTGAGAGAGATTCGGTTTACTGGTTGGACCACAAACCAATTGTTCATTAGAGGATTAGTGGGACATAAGAAACAAGAAGTAACTTCAGGGGTAAAACGGTAAATTGACCCATCTCTGGTTACGAACAACCTGTGAAGGATCGACTTATTAATCATAGCTATATCAAATGGACAAAAATATATCTATAGTGAGAGAAGTGCAACTAGTAGGCTACAGTGGAGTGTCCTAGTAGTTAACGAATGTTAGTTAACAAGGTTAATGAGTTTAGCCGGTTACTCTCGGATCGTTGGAGCCCATGATCTATAGGTCCATTAGGTCCCCCTGCTAGCTCATATCGGACTAAACCATAGAACAGTCTGACGAGTGAGTTCAAAATGTTGGAATTCAAATTAGGGAAGACACTAGTGGTGGTTCAAAATCAGTTCATGAGGAAAAAGGACTTTGAACTACAAAAGGTTAGTATTTAAACTCATTGAGTTTTAATGCTTTTGAACATGTTAGCTAATTTACTATAATTGATGTACTTGGAGTGTCTAAGATTTAAATTGCTTTCGCACGTGTTATAGTAACACCATCAATTGGTATCGAAGCAAACTTTAGGCACTTTATTTACATTAATTTGAGCATGGTGGGTACCATTTCATGAATGAAATTTTGTGGTTGCTAAAGTGGATGTTTATGGTTTTGGCATTTTTTTTAAGCTTCCTTTTGATACAATTATTGTAATTGGCCTGTGTATGGGCTTTAATGAGTGAAGAAAGGTCTCTAATTTTTATGAAGTCATTAGAGTCCATTTTAGGTTGTAATTGATCGATAATGAAAACAAAAGTAAGTTGAACCAAAGAAGAAGATGGAAGAGGCGGTTTTGGTGTTTTTCTGCCAGTTGGGGTCCAGTTCATTGTTTTTAAGGGTTGGTTAGGTCAGTTCGTAATCCTCAGGAGCGGTTCACGTTAATTTCAAATTATTAATGTAATAATTTAGTTAATTGCTTGCTTTAAAATGTCAAAACCAGTCCACTTTAGTGTGTTTAATTAATTATGCATTGTGAATGTATGTTTTAATTAAATAGTAAATGTATATGCATAAAGTATGTCATATAGATTTAAAATCCCACCATAGGCTAAGCATGTTTCATGCATTACAAGTATGTTATAAGTGTTATAATGTATAGTATGCATGTTTAGGGTTCCATGAATGATAGATATAAATTGTTATATTATTGCATGGAATGGATGATTATATAATTGTTATATAAAGCATGATAGATACATATTATAGGTTATTTTCAACGTCATAAAATGAGACAGACCTTAAAATCTATAACAACGATAAATGCATGCTCACTTAAGGTTAACAACCAACCACAATCAATTTTAATAGTTAAAATAGGTCGATATCTTATAAAATTGCGGTTACAAGAAAGCTCACCTGGCACGATCTTGTCTAAGGCTAGAGGTACTTAAGTTGACGGTTTACGGAACACCTACTACCTGGAGATCGGACCAGTACTTGAGCTTAGTTAGCCCAGTTTTATGAGCATGCGTGAGTGATGTAAGTTTTAGAAAAATCACCTAGACTTAAGTTATATTTAATTAGCCGAAATATACTTAAGTAATGAGTATACCCAACCGTCTAAAATACTTAGTGGGAGGGAAAAGGTATATGAGATATATCGTTTTCTTTTTATGCTCTCTAAAAAATTCATACTGGGAGATTCATGCTCGGCCTTGTGTCGCCTTGGGTGCGGCCTCCATTCGGAAGGTATTTGCATGAGTCAATAACAAGGTAAATAGAGAAAGTATTTATAGTAAGTGGGAGAAGGAAGTATATGAACATGTCCTATGGTCTCCACAACTAGGTTGCATCGTGAGATTCCCATGTTTTGCCTGCATGTTGCCCTAGAGCAATTACCCATTCGGGGGTCATAACATGGGAGTCGAAACAACGCAAACTCCATAAATGGATAGGATTTCTTAGGTCCATTCCCAACTTTGACTTTTTTCATTCGATAGCATTGTTGGGGCCGATCTCTGAGGTCTGAAAATGGCGGGTCACACTTACGAAGAATTACTAAGAGTTAGTATATTCTTGACCAAAGCAGCAATAACTAAAACACTATAGGAATAAGAATTATTCTGGGATTAGTGTTTAAGTCAAGAATGTCTTAGTTTAGTGAAGGAGTGATTGACAACCCCTTGGTAACAGTTGCTCTAACTCACTAAAGTATCGTTGCAAATCAATAATTTTTTGGTACATTATTACATTTGCTAAACCTGATTGGATTAAACAGAATTAAGTCAAATCACTAATAGAATTTGTTTTAAATCTCAGCATGTCAAGCTCAATAGTACAATTACTCGCTTCTGAGAAATTAAACGGCGACAATTACGCAACAAGGAAATCAAACCTAAACACAATACTTGCAAATGATAATTTGAGGTTTGTTTTAGCTGAGGAATGTCCCTTAAACCCCGACTCAAATGCAAACTGAACAGTTTGGGATGCATGTGACAAAAAGGGTAAGGGGAAAGATAAGATTCCTATTGACTGCAAATGCAAGGTTCAAAATGCAGATAATGGAAAATGTTTCCATTGCAAGAAAAGTGGGCACAACATAGTAAATATGATTTACTAGTTGTAGAATTATGTTTAGTAGAGTATGATCACTCAACCTGTATACTGAATTCAGGGGCCACTAATCATATTTGTTCTTTTTTTCAGGAAACTAGTTCCTGGAGAATGATTGCGGAAGGCGAGATAACACTCAGGATTGGAACTAGAGAAGTTGTCTCAGCAAGATCAATAGGAAATTTAAAGTTGTTTTTTGGAGATAGATTCATTATATTAGATAATGTACTTTTTGTTCCTAGAATAAAAAGAAATCTAATATCTATATCTTGTTTATTAGAATAATTGTATAAAGTATCTTTTGAAATCAATGAAGCGTTCATTTGCAAAAGAGGTATTCATATTTGTTCTGCAAAATTAGAAAAAAACTTATATATGTTAAAACCGAGCGAAACAAAAGCTATTTTAAATACCGTGATGTTTAAAACAACTGAAACTCAAAATAAACGACAAAATTTTTTTTCCTAATATTTATCTTTGGCACTTAAGACTAGGCCACATTAATCTGGATAGGATTGAGAGATTGGTTAAAAGGGGACTTTTAAATAAGTTAGAAGACAACTTTTTACCTCCATGTGAGTCCTGTCTTTAAGGTAAAATGACTAAACGACATTTTTTCGAAAAAGGTTATAGAGCCAAAGAAATCTTAGAACTCGTGCATACAGATCTTTGTGGTCCAATGAATGTCAAAGCACGAGGAGAGTATGAATATTTGATCAGTTTTATTGATGATTATTGAAGGTATGGCTATATTTACCTAATGCATCACAAGTCCGAAGCTCTTGAAAAGTTCAGAGAGTATAAGGCTGAGGTTGAGAATCTATTAGGAAAAACTATTAAAACACTTCAATCAGATCGAGGTGGAGAGTATATGGACTTAAGATTCCAAGACTATATGATTGAACATGGAATAATGTCTCAACTCTCAGCCCCTAGTATGCCACAACAAAATGGTGTATCAGAAAGGAGAAATAGAACTCTGTTAGACATGGTTTGGTCTATGATGAGTTTCGCTCAATTACCTGATTCGTTTTAGGGATATGCATTGGAGTCTGCTGCATACATTTTGAACATATGTAGTGGAGGGTTATAACTCAACCCAATCGTTACTTGGATTTGGCAGAAACATAGGTCATCATACTTGATGATGGCGTTGAGGATCCATTGACCTATAAACAGGCAATGAATGATGAAGATAAAGATCAGTGGATCAAAGCCATGAATCTTGAAATGGAGTCAATGTACTTCAATTCAGTCTTGGAACTTGTAGATCAACTAGATGGGGTAAACTGTATTGGTTGCAAATGGATCTATAAGAGAAAACGAAACCAAACTGGTAAGGTACAGACCTTTAAAGCTCGACTTGTAGCAAAGGGTTATACCCAAAGAGAGGGGGTGGACTATGAGGAAACCTTCTCTCCTGTTGCTATGCTTAAATCGATTAGAATACTCTTGTACATTGCCACATTTTATGATTATGAAATTTGGCAAATGGATGTTAAGACGGCCTTTCTAAACGGAAATCTTGAAGAGAGTATCTATATGGCTCAACCAGAGGGGTTCATTGAATAGGATCACGAGCAAAGAGTTTGCAAGCTTAAAAGATCCATTTATGGGTTGAAGCAAGCATCTCAATCCTGGAATATAAAGTTTGATACTGCGATCAAATCTTATAGCTTTAGACAGAATGTTGACGAACCTTGTGTTTACAAAAGGATAGTCAACTCTACAGTAGCTTTCCTGGTGTCGTACGTTGACGATATCCTACTCATTGAGAATGATGTGGGATTTCTGACTGACATTAAGCATTGGCTAGCGACACAATTCCAAATGAAAGATTTGGGAGAGGCTTAGTTTGTTCTTGGAATCCAAATTGTTCGAAATCGCAAGAACAAAACACTAGCATTGTCTCAGGCATCGTACATCGACAAAATGTTGGTTTGATATAAGATGCAGGACTCAAAGAAAGAATTATTACCTTTCAGGCACGGAGTTCATTTGTCGAAGGAACAAAGTCCTAAGACACCTCAAGAAGTTGAGGATATGCGACATATTTCCTATGCATCAGCAGTCAGTAGTCTGATGTATGTCATGCTATCTACCCGACCCGATATATGCTATGCTGTGAAAATTGTCAGCAGGTATCAGTCCAATCCGGGACGTGCTCATTGGATTGTCGTTAAGAATATCCTCAAGTATCTTAGAAGAACGAGAGATTATATGCTAATGTATGGCGCTAAAGATCTAATCCTTACAAGGTACACTGACTTAGATTTTTAGACCGATGTAGATTCGAGGAAATCGACATCAGGATCTGTCTTCACTCTGAACGGAAGAGCAATAATATGGAGAAGCATAAAGCAAGGTTGCCTTGTTGATTCCACCATTGAGGCTGAGTATGTTGCTGCTTGTGAGGCAACGAAAGAATCAGTATGGCTTAGGAAGTTCTTAACTGATTTGGAAGTCATTTCAAATATGCATCTGCCCATCACTCTTTATTGTGATAACAGTGGAGCAGTTGCAAATTCTAAAGAACCAAGAAACCATAAGCGAGAAAAACATATTGAGCACAAATATCATCTCATAAGGGAGATTGTACAACGAGGAGATGTGATTGTCACACAGATAGCTTCAGAGCACAACATTGCTAATCCATTTACAAAGCCCCTCACGACTAAAGTGTTTGAAGGGCACCTAGTGAGTCTAAGACTACGAGTTATGTAATCTAGGGCAAGTGGGGAGAAAATGCATGGGTATGTGATGCCCTAGTTCATTGTATTTATGTCTTTCTCTCTACTCAACATTATAAAACCCCACTAGAGTTTTAGTCCAAGCTGGAGTTTGTTAGGTTTTATATCCTAAAACTCATAGTTTGTAAACAAAAACATATTATGTTTTCAATAAAGTTATTATTGATGTTTATTTAGTAAAGATTGTTATTGAATAAAGTGAATGTTACGATCATTAATCTAAATTCAATAAACTAAGAACACTCTGGCTATAGTATGATTACTTGAACTATATGTAGAGACATAAAAGTGGATCAAATTCAAGTATATAGTCAAAATGATCTATAGTACATGGATAAGGCTGAGTACCTTATTCTGGGGATACTATGGATGCGGCCCACTTTTGTATATGATATAAACAATGTGAACACTAAATTGTACATGTGGAGACATGTGAGTGGGGGCGTTCTATGCAATGAGTATTGCATAAGATCAGACCATGAAGAAAACCACTCTCACTTTATAATGTCGTTTACTGTTGAGACTTATTTCTTTTCATTCGATGACCTAGGTAATTCGATCTTAATCTTGAGCTAACCATGAACTTCTGTTTATTCGAAATTATCCTTAGATTTGCATGGGGTGAGAGTGACTCGAGTTCGCCGACTTAATAGGCCTCCCATTTTAGGGGTAAGACTAGGTGAATGGCTGGAGACGTGGGGTGCAAGATGGAATTCACTCCCCACTTTTAGGGATAGAAGAGAGGTAGTTCCCTTAAGTACTGACTCCAAGTCTTAAACAAGGGGCCCCACCCTCTCATTGGCCCGAGAGGGATTCAGTTTACTGGTTAGACCACAAACCAATTGTTCATTAAAGGATCAATGGGATATAAGGAATAAGAAGTAACTTTAGGGGTAAAACGTAAATTGACCCAACTCTAGTTACGAACAACCTGTGAAGAAACGACTTACTAATCATGGTCATATCAAATGGACAGAAATATATCTATACTGAGGGGAGTGCTACTACTAGGCTATAGTGGAGTGTCCTAGTAGTTAACGAATGTTGGTTAACAAGGTTAGTGAGTTTAGCTAGTTAATCCTGGATCATTGGAGCCCATGATCTATAGGTCCATTAGGTCCCCCTACTATCTCATATCGGACTAAACCATAGAACAGTGTGACGAGTGAGTTCGAAGTGTTCGAATTCAAATTAGGGAATATGCGCTACATATATACAATATATTTAACCGCATTTTTGTTTTATTTACGAATTAAACAAAAAGAGAGAATCAGAGATATTTAAATAAGATTTAAATATTTTAATCAAATATGTTTGGGAATTGATTGGGATTGACATTTGAATGAAAGTTAAATATTAATTAATCATTTAATATTACTTTAATTTGAAATTAATTATTCAAAATAATTTTTGAATTAAAATGAAGAAAGTCAAAATGTTGACGTCACTTAATGAAAAAATCGAATTAAAACGAAGAAAGTCAAAATGTTGACTTCACTTAATGGAAAAATCCATGTTTGAGTTTGTGGAATTTTGAGGTATCAAAATTTGGTTTAACCAAACTTGCATGCTTGCCAAATAAACCTCACAAATTTGAGTGGAATTTTGAGCATCAAAATTTAGTTAACTCAAACTTGCATGCTTCCCACATAATCCCACCATTTGAGTGGAATTTTGAGTGTCAAAATTTGGTAATCTCAAAATTGCATGAACACGGAAATATGACTCTAAAATAGAGTGATCGAGGTACATGAAACTTCTTCCTTGGAAAAACCTTGAGAAAAACTCTCACAAACTCTCTCTCTTTACATATACTAAATTCCTATCAAGTTTAGTCACTCACTGGATTCCACAATTCCGTTCTAAGACCGGAGAATAGTAGGGAAGACACTAGTGGTGGTTCGAAATCGGTTCGTGAGAAAAAAAGGAATTTGAACTACAAAAGATTAGTATTCAAACTTATCGATTTTTAATGCTTTGGAACATGCTAACTAATTTACTATAATCGATGTACTTAGAGTGTCTAAGATCTAAATTGCTTCCGCACGTGTTATAGTAACACCATCACTATGGGCCTTTTTTAATGTTAGTTCCACTATTTTCATACGTTTATTCGTTTAATTTGTATGAATCAACCAACTTGGAGCAGATCAAAGAGTTTAAGAAGATTAATGATAAACAAAAAAAAAAAAAAAAAATTGTTATTTAGCCTTAATTTGAGGAAAAAACGGTCATGAAAGGAATTAAATTTAAGAAAAAAAAATATTGAAGACAAGTATCTCGACACCAAATGTAACGACCCGTTTTTCGAGGGACTCGAGCCACAAGTCGTTACCTTTCTTACTTGGAAATAATGAAAAAGTGCATAAAATTTAAAAATTTTGAACATGCATACATATAAGGAAATTCAGTTCATCTACATCAACGTCTGACAACAATCAACAAGACCAACACTCCACACTACATGCTCACAAAGGGACACAACATAGGAAGTTCATAAAACCTAACCATACCAACGAAACGAAAAGGGTTCGTAAGAAAACATATCAATGAGACACAAGACACCAGCCCAAAACTCCATACCCCCTCCCCCCAGCTCGTGTGCACCTCCTCCCTGACCGCTCCCTCATGCCTCGTCTTAAAGAAAGACAAAGTAGCAAGAATGAGTATATAAGATATACTCAGTAAGCAGCTTGCTGATAGTTCATATTGATCTTACTTATGTGTTTGTTATCTTATTTCCTGTGGGGGTTTATTCCCCCGTGTGGGTACCCTAGGTTCTTCTCATTCTAGTTTTCTCTTGGTTCATGGTCCTATCTGGACCTCCAGCCCTTAGAATACTCTTAGGTTCTCTAGGCCACTAGACTAATTGTCTCTAATAGTCTCTCTTTCATCATCAAATCTCAAGGACCTCAAGACGCGACCTCGATACTCAAGGTTCATGCATTTTAGGAATCGACCAACTCTCAAGTGTACTACTGTAGACCCCTGTCACTCGTGACAAGTTCACTTAAAAGAAACTAACTGGCAAGCTTCCTATAAGTCCCTACAAAGTACCATCAACAATAAAATGACCAGTTCTATAGTTACACGGACCCCTGACAATCGAGTCAAGTTCACGATTAGAGATTAGTTGGCGAACCCCTAATCGTCATCGGATAACCGCTAACTCATATGCATGAACAATAAATCTCGACCAACTCTCATGTACCAATGTAGACCCCTGTCACTCGTGACAAGTTCACTAATAGGAAATTAACTGGCAAACTTCCCACAAGGTACCCTCAAGAATAAAATGGCCAGTTTTATAGTTACGAGGACCCCTGACAATCGAGTCAAGTTTACGATTAAAGGTTAGTTGGCGAACCCCGAATCGTCCTTGAATAACCGCTAACTCATAGGCATGAGCAATATCTCTTGACCAACTCTAAAGGACCAATGTGGACCCCTATCACTTGTGACAGGTTCACTAATAGAAAATTAACTAGCAAACTTTCTATAAGCCCCCCTAAGGTACCATCAACAATAAAATAACCAGTTCTATGGTTACGCGAACCCCTGACAATCGAGTCAGGTTTACGATTAAGGGTTAGTTGGCGAACCCCTAATTGTCCTTGGATAACCGCTAATACTATAACATGCGTGACAGAGGTATAACTTAATGATCTAATCATGGGAAACTAGTCATGAATCTCAATTCAGAAGGTAGTTGCATACACGTTTCACTAAAGTTTCAGCAAACATACCTAATCACATTCAACATGTGTCATCTCAACTCATTCTATGCTAAAATTTCTAAAACATACTTCTTATACCATAATTTCATGCATACTATGAGCATAGCTAAATCCAAGGTTTTGAGGTGCCACTTACCTAGGCAGCGTGATATTCTTTTCTTTTTTTTTTCTGTTCGACAGGAGTTGCAAAATTTGTCAAACTCCTCGAATAATATCTACGTTAGAAAAAAACAGGAATACGGGTGAAAACGGTGCCAAAATCAGAGTTAAAACGGATGAATTACACAAAAAGAGCTCAGCCCAATCAGACCGCACTAGGCCAGCCATTGCAGGCTAGGCCCCTACTAGGCCGCGCGTCCAGGCGGCACGAGCTGGTTGCGTGCCCTTGATGGGCCGCGCGTCCGTGCCGGGCAGCGTCCATGTCCAGCCGGGCTACGCGGGGGAAAGGCAGCCTTCCTCTTCCCCGATTTTCCCTTTTTTTTCTTCTTACCTCTACGATCGCCAACTGTTTTTTTTTTTTTCCGTCTCCCTTTTTGATTCTTCCAACAATCACCGTCCTTGAACCTCGTAGATCTAGACGAAATTCTGATCTTTTGTCTCTCTCCGTTCACACACGATCAAGGTTTCCAGCGTTCTCAGGTGCAAGGCTTCCCGCTGAATGGTGTCCTTCCACCCAACTCGACCCCTCCTTATATCCTTATCTATTCCCTTTTTTTTTTTTTTTTTTTTGTAAAGTGGCCTCGAAAATCAGCAGTTGAGTCCTTTCACCACCAAACTTCTGATGCACAACCGACGGCAGTGTACTATAGCATCTGCCACACGTCTTCCCCTTTCTTTCCCCCTTTTTATTTATTTATTTATTTATTTTATATACTTACTCAGGGTGTTACAACAAAAGAGCGTCTTAGCGTTAAAAATGAAATCTCTTTAAACACTTGCTCAAACAAGAAGTGTCTCAACCAGACATATTTGTAGAACAACTTCACGCTAGTGGCTACTTATCGTCTTGATTTAAAACACGTGTACCCAACAAAAATAGTCTAAATTTTGTATACAAAAGATAAACTTTGAAGATTATGTTCGTATAATTTTTTGAAAGAAATGTAGTTTCTTATTGGTTGTAGGCTAGACACACCGAATACAATTTAGGTGTATACTTTATTAATCTTGTCTTCTTTAGACATTGTCTTTTAGGTTCCGCTGAATTGTAACATCTAAGCTCTCATGAACAATAAGTACACGATCTCTTTTTTAAAGTTCTAAACTCTACAATTTTTTTATTGAAGGTCTTAGAGCTATATGTAGAATAATTAAAAAAAATACTTTTAAAAAATCTAGAAACTTAGCAGAAAAATATAAAAGAAAATAGTGAAAAATTAGTAAAAACTATGGAAGTCAACCCTCAAGAACAAAATGGTAATTTTGACTTCTTGCAAGAACCCTTACTAGATTACTAAGAAAGAAGAGAAGGTGGCTTGAGTCTAGTGCTCCACGTGTCGCGCAATTAGCGTGCATACTCCCTCCTAGCACGTCGCTACCCTGCGTGAAACTGCACGTATTCTTCCTTCTAGCATGCATGAAGGTGCGTGACCAGCGTCTGAGGTTAGTTTTCTTTGCCCTTTTGACTGTTTTGTTGCCTTGATTTTGATACTAACATTATCATGACATGAATTAGAACCCAAGAAATTTAAAAAAAAAAAAAAAAAAATTGAAGCTCCTAACACGTGAAAAGTTAGCTTCAAAAGGCTTGCATCATCCATGTAAGTAATGGTTCAAACTTTTCTCAAGTAATGCGTATAGGGATCACTAGAATGTGCAAGCATACAAATTGTTATAGAAAATTATCAAAATACCCTTAGAATGCTTCCTGATTTTAATGTTTTATGTTTTGTTAGAATAGAAGATAGGATATTGTGTTCTGCGCTTTGGGAGATTAATGGATGTTAATTCTCTGTTAAGCTTGTATAAATACATAAGATTTAACTTCAAGGGGACTCATTGTGTGTTCTCCCTATATAGCGTATTTATCTACAAAAAGCTAGGACCAAGGCACTAGAGTCAGGTTGGCTAGACGATGACCTAGGTCAAGATGCTTCTCGTAGACTAAGCATCTTAGAATGGTGAATGGTGGTCAGAGGGTCTAGACCCTAATTCTTCTAGACTAAGAAAGACTCGATAAGTTAGAATAAAATAAATTAAAGTCGAAAGTTCGAGTTAAGCCACCTATCTATTCTAGGAACCTAGTAGACCTCCTCTGCACTCAGAGATGACAATGGTGATGTTTAAAATATTGTTATGTGCTTTAGACGATTAATAATAATATCTCTTTGACAAATATACACGAGCGAATCAAGTTAAGATTAGGGTGCTACAGCTACCACGGTTGACACATTAACCAAGGTTAGTATGTTTCCAATAGACCGTGCACTTTGGGATCACGAGAGGTGATTAGAGATCTGGACTTGAGTGTACCAAAAGATTGTATTAGCTCCAAGGAGCTAGTCTCAAGTGTCCTAGAAACGCGAGATGAGAATTAAGCTACCTAGATGCCCCTAAGAACCTAGTAGACCTCCACACCATCTATGAATGTCTTGGGTAGCTCACGAGGCAATTGAAAATATAGAGTTGTGATAGTCTCTAGGTAAGTAGAAATATAGAGGGTTACATTATTATTTGTTAAAAAAATATTTAAAATCATTCATTATTCATTATTTTAATGGAGCTAATTTTGGTTTACATTTAATTGAAAAGTGGTAGAATATGAATATTAAAAGGAAAAAGAAAGTGGAATGGGAAGGGGTGGCAACAACTACACAAATCAACGCAATCTCCAAAAATCAATGATCAAGGAAGCCCACAGCCACGCCTTGAAAACCCCATCCTCGACTTCTCTCTATCGAACTCCAACAAGAATCCTTGTTGCATCAGATTCCCAATCACCGAAAACCCATTTCCCGAATCCACGGGTCGGATCGCCAAGCACATCACCCCCTCCTCTGTCTCCACAAAATAGTTCCTTGCCGGCGGCGCAAACACACCTCCGCCGCCTACCCGGAATCTTATTTGCGGCAGACTCCGCATCCGCGACTCGCTCGATGCGTTCACGCACAGATCGAACCCTGGACTCAACTGGAGCGCTCTCGGCAGCTTCACTCGCCGTCTCATGGCCTTCAACACTTCCTCGTATGCTGCCTCAGCTAGATACGTCAATGTCGTGCCGGAATCCACCACCGTGCCGCCGTTGCCTTGCTCGTCGATGGCCCACACCTTGGGATTGATGGGCAATTTCACGCCGTCCACGGTGATGCTCTTCACGACAATGTAGTAGAATGTCGGGGACAGAGGGTTAATCTGCAACGGGGTGTAGCTGATTTTTGAGGCGTTCGTCACCGGTAGGCTACGGAGGCCGCCGCCGATCATGAGGTAGCTGGTGGGCGGCGGAGAGAGTGTATAATCCATAAGACAATAAGAAAAAGTGTTGCCAAATCGGTGGCCGAGTTGGGAGGAGAAGGAGATCGGGCCTCTGCCCAATCCCATGACTCCACGTGCTCCAGTGAATCGGGCGCCCGAAACGCTAGGACCCGAGATCCGAAAGCCACATCCAAAGGAAAGGTCGTTGAGACGGGTCTGGGTGTGGGTCCCGGAGAAGGTGTTGAAGGTGGTGACATCTTTGGAGAAGAAGCCGGAGGAGAGGGAGGAGTCGGCGTAGGAGTAGAGGAAGGAGCAGGGGGAGTGGAGGTGGGTGTGGTTGCAGCGGTGAGAAGGGGGGTGGGGAAGGAGGCGGCAGTGGGGGTCGAAGCAGTGGAAAGGGGAGAAGGAGGATGAGTGGCGGGGGAAGAAAGCAGAGGAGGGAGGGTGGTGGGAGCAGTTGCGGCAGGGGGAGCATTTGACCCAGACGAGGTCGCTGCCGGTATCGACGACGAGGAGGAGGCTTTGAGGAGGGGTGCCGAGGTGGAGATTGACGAAGTACTGACCAGAGCCGGTGGAGGCGCCGGAGATGAGGGGGGACTTGAGGGTGGGGCTGTGGCGGTGGGCGGAGAAGAGGAGGGAGAGGCGGTGGGTGTCGGAGGAGAGGGCTTGAGAAGGGGAGGAGAAGGGGTTAGTGTGGAGTAATGGGAACTTCAGGTATTGAGAGGGAATGGCATTGGAGAGATCTGCGAGGGATGAGAGGAGGAGGAGGAGGAGGAGGAGGAATTGGGGAACACACGGCATTCTAATTTTGGTAGAGATGAGCCAACTGCGAAGGGTTAAGGCTTTGTTGTCTGTAAAAGGGTGAAATATGTGCTCTGTGCTTTCAATTTTTTGGGCTCGCTTTCTGGGCCCAAACTCTACAACATTATCAGACTTATGAATTATGCCCAATGGGAATCAATTTTCATTAACAATAAGATAAAATAAATAAGAACAAACAAGCTTGTTGGTGTTGTTGAGTTAGATCATGGTTAAATAAATCCTCTCAAAATAATAATGCCTAACCTTTTGGATAAGGAAAAAGTATATGCGTTGTTTTTTTTTTGCACATTAAGAAGATACAAATTTAGAACCACCTTTAGAATGTTTAGATACACCCTGATATACCAAAATGACTCCCATCCCAAAATCTAAACTTATAAGTCATAAGTTTCATGCCTTATAAGGTTCAACCAACTCTCAAGGTACTACTCTGACCTCTATTGCTCCGAACCAACAGGTTCACTAAGTGGAAACAGAGTGGCAAACTCCCTAATTCACAAAGCACTGCCATAAATCATAAGCCAATTTTATAATTATCCGGACCCCTGACGATCGAGTTAGGTTTACAAATAGGGGCTAGTTGACAAACTCTTAGTCGTCCCTGTATAACCGCATAAAGTCACATGCATAAACAAACCATCATAAATCTCAAATTCAACAAACTCGAAAGGTACAACTGTGCACACATACTACTTGTGATAGTGTCACGACCCAGTATTTCACTACGGATCGTGACTAACGACAAGACACAAATGCACAAAATGCTTTAAATATGAAATAGAGAAAATCTTTAAATTCCAAAAAAGTTTTCCAACGACAAACAAACCAAACACATGACAGTTTGAAAATAAATTTCGAAAGAATGCAAATACAAAATAAAGACTGGACTGACGCCTCGGGACAACCCATTCCCCTGTGACAATCCCCATCTCCATCACGCCCGCCCTTGACCGACGCCTCGCGCTCCTAAAAAAAAAACATAGCAAGGATAAGTATAAAAATTATACTTTGTAAGCCACCTACTTGTAGGCTCTCTTCGCATCTTAGTTTAACAGAATTTCCACGGTTTCCTATTTCGGTTCTAGGACATTTGGTTCTAATCTTAGTCCCTTGGGGCTTGCCCCTTGGGTTTCACTGGTTCGTCGTCCTTTCATTAAACGCTTAGAGGTTCCTTACGCCAAGCTAATATGGTCGTTATCTCTCTATGAGGCGCTACCTTTACATGGCTATCTGGGACTACATGGTACCTAGCCTAGGGGTGTGCTGAATACCCCTATGCCCATATAGTCCCCCTATGGGGGGCGCGACCCAACCCGTTCCCATGCAACTAATGGGTTGTACGACGTGGGGACACATTTCCCATGCGAAATGCCTAAGAGCAATAAGGACTTACCAGGGACCCTTGGTCCTCCCACAAAGCTATAAATACCGTTCTCACGCTAGCAATCTATGAACACTCCGAGGTACTTTCTTGCCATGGTAAATCGCTAAGTTCCTAGGGGAAAATTAAGTCTGGCTGGAGCGACATATTGCTCCTAACAGTAATTCCCTAAGCATGGGCCCTAGCAATTAACAGAGTGTGCATGCAACCTTCTTCTAACATGATAGTATGTAATTCATGCAAACTAGGCATACCGGCTCAACGGGGCGATGACCTCCATCAAGCACCCAGAGAACGAAGTTCACGCTCAATGGGGCGAATTCGTCCATAAGCACCCGGAACACAGCATACACAATTCTAACATAAATTAAACGCAGACATACATACGGCAGAAGTTTAAAGCATACAGCAACACTAATGTAATTCACCCAATACAATCATAACAATTAATCTAACTAATAATTTACATGGAGAGCTAATCTGAAGCAAAACTACTAACATGCATGCAATCCAAGCAAATCCTATAAGTATTTCTTCCTAAATACCGGGTGGTGACTTACTTGGTTGACGTGTGCCTTTTTTCTAGCGTTTCTTTGCTCGTGAGGTGTCTAAAAATATTGATTTCTTTAAATTAGGTCCCTATTCACGTAAAAACAGTATTAGAACTGGAACTGGGACAAAAATCAGGCAAACAGAGAGCAACTGAGCCAAAACGATCGGTCTCGTTCGGCTTGGCTCGGATCGCGTTTGCGGTTCGACTTGGCTTTGCAGGCGACACGTGTCGTCACCTCGCTGGAGTTGCGTTGCTCCAGCCGACGGTTGACACGTGTCCGGCGCCTGTTGCCAGCCGACCCCTTTTTTTTCTTCTTCTTTCTTCTCTGTCTTCTTAAATCTGTAACACAATCCCCTTTTCCGATTTTCATATCTTTCGATCCGTAGACCGGATCGATATGATTTCTTCAGCAAAGTTCTAGATCGTGTTATGGGCTACGTCCTAGTATTTTTTTTGTAATTTTTTCTTGACTACCAGACGAATTAAGAACGTCGGAAGTTCGCTCACCGTTCTCAGACGATTCTCGGGTCTCTGCCTTCGGGTTGATGTCTCGGCCAAACTTCTTCACAGACCGTGCGTGAGTTGTTCCTAGGTGAAGATTTCAGCATTTTAGGATCGATTCACGTAGGGAAGACTCAGATCTGAGAAATGTCGTTCAGAAACCTTATCTCCCGAAATGTTCTTGGGTCTTGACAGAGCGTCGACCTCGCTAACCTCTCAATCCTTGTACAAGTCTCGTCTGAAGATGGATTCCGACGGTGTTCCGTTAACCTTCACGACTGACTCCTCTTCAACTTCTCTCTAACTCCTTCTTTCTTTTGCAGGGGTCTGACGGGGTTCTCCTTGGACCCCTATTAGGGCTGGAGGGGCAAAATGACATCTTTGCCCCTCAGTTGACTTAGTTTTTTTTTTTTTTTTTCTCTCTCTCTTGGCGTTACAGATAGTTAGACTAAAAGGAAACTAAATGGAAATCTCCAAAACAATTACTAGAGAGTACAACCATACATCATATGCCAATTCTGTAGTTATTCAAACCCTGGTACTTGAGCCGAGTTTACAATTAAGAACTATTTGGCGAGCCCTTAATCACCATCGTATGACTATATAAAATCGCATGCATATACAATGGAGACATAGCATAGCGACCTACACATGGATACACAGTCATAGTTCACTTCAGAGTTTAGTTCGTTCATTACTTGGGAAACGTGCACAAATAATGCTCAACATGCTCTTATATACTGAGTGAAAGAAGTAATAGTCCAGGAGAGTAGAAGATCGAGAATAAAACACCTATTTAACGAGTTCAAGAAGGGAAGGGAATAGAGGTTCAGGTTCAGTCGCTTTACCTTGTTCAAGAGTGAAAGAAAAATCAATCCTCCTTCAAGAATAAAGAGGAGCGCAGAAAATCTCCGGATAGGTGTCGGATCCTTAGAAAATTTCAAAATTTGCCAAACTGCTCAAATAGGTCTTACAAGATGGACAAAATGCGTGAAATGGACAGTTTGGATCGATTTGATGAACGCACGAAATCGTACCTATCTTACCTATCTTTGACTCCTACAAAGCTGATGCAACAAAAACAAGTTTAGATTCATCCCAAGGAGTAAATTCAAGCTCAAAAGTTGCATTCTTACTTGCGGATTCGTGATTCTTGGTCGAGGCTTCTGAGCTATTCTCCTCCAAAAATGGTTCCATAGACTTGTCTCTCGTACTCTACTGATCCTTCCTCTCCAAAATCGCTCTTTAACTTCTCAGCAGTTATGAAGTATTTACACAAAGAAAGTATTTCTCAACTTCTCCAAAATCGCTCTTAAACTTCTCAGCGGTAAATAGAGAAATTTTACCAACCATTTAGATGGGGTGGTTTCAACAAATATTCTCACTTTCTACTTGAATGAAGTATTTGCATGACCTTTTTTGGGGGATTCCATTACTTTTATTATGATTCGGATCAAAAGATGACGGGATTATATTGGATAAGGATGACATGGACAAGGGACACGCTCACGTGAGGTCGACTAGAGAAATAATAGAATTAGAGGTTGGTCCTTAAAATTCTTTAGGGCTTTAGTTTGGTTAATTAAAAATTGGGGTGTGGAAAATTAAATTAGGTAATTTTAAGCAGGAAAACACATAGAATATATAAAAGGAAATTAAAAGACGATGGGCATCAACATTTTGAGGGAGTTATTGCCAATTATTTGTATAAATAAAGATGTCATCCGCATCACTTGCCCTTCCTCTCACACTGTTTTGAATAAAACTCCAAATAGGAAGGGTTTATCCAACCCTACCTTTCTTTGCCTACCTCAAATTATGAAAATATTTATATCCATTTTGTAATTTTTCTTTTCTTTTTTTTCTTTTTTTTTTTTAAATGATTCGCCTCAGCCGACGTTCTCCCTAAATTAATATACGTTAGCTTCCATTTCTCAAAAGTTGTTCTAGGTGTCGTCGAAGTTCGCTTCTTGTTAGGTAGTTTATCGCTTTCGTTAGTATTTCATAATTTTAAGTTATGAAAGTTGCCTAAGCCATTTTTGAGCGAAGAATTGGAGTGGGCTGTGGGTTTGAGTCGGACCCAGACCCAGATGCCGTTTCTCGTCAATTTTCTTCCCCAATTTAGACTTTTTATTTTTTTTATTTTTTTTTTATTTTTGTTAATTTAGTGGATGGTAGAGTTGTTCATTTAGTAGCATCCTTGAATAGTGTTGGCCATAAGAATCCGAATTGTAAGATTTTTATTGTTGTTATTTGTCTTTCAAAATGTGTTCCACAGGGAGAAGAAGGACATCCCTACTATTCACCACCACTATTCACCACCACTATTCACCACAATGTTACGGATTCAAGTCTCACCTAAATAATTGTTTAAGTTAGGAGAACAAAAATGATTCCGATGGGTCAAACTAAGAAGGTTCTTAAGTAAATATGGTAACTTATTATGTGTTTTATAATTGCATAGAAGAATGTAGGATGAGACAATCCAAATTGGGTTTAAGTTAAAAGATTAACCTGCTTTTTTTCTTATGTTTCCACTTCCATTTGATTATTTAGACATTAGACATTAAAAAATGATATGAAAAAAAAAAGTAATCTAAAATCATAAATCAATTGTGTGAATCATTAAGATGAGGCCCTTAGAAGAAGAAGGAAGGGAAGAAAGAGATCATTTCCAAACCAACTTTCCACTGTTGCCTAATCAATTGTCACACTCGTTCTGATCAGATGGTTTTCATGGGAGGGGTCCGCACATACATTTTGTGCCCCACAAAGGCATAGCTGAGGCTTCAATTTGGTTGTGTTTACGGTGCCATTCTTCTTTGATTGCTCACATACAAGGCCTCCTTCATTAACTAACCTCACCTCCACACCTCAAAGCCTCCGCCATTAACAAACCTAACTCTTTGCTTTAGATTAGTGTCAGCTACGCCTCTTCCTTTTTCATTCTCTCCTAAATTAATGTATCAACTCTTATCTTCTTTTGGACATCTTCCACTTTCTTATTTATGCCTTCACTTCCTTTTCTGTCCAGATTTCCCTTCATTCCCTTCATTCCCTTCATTCCCTTCATTCCCTTGATTGATTATTTATAGTTTTCTCCATTCTTTTTTTCCCTATTTCGTCAGGTTTCATGGAGATAATGCAACTTGATAGGCTTCTGGGAAAATTTTGAAAAAACGAAACTTTTAAACATGGGATTTGATGATAAGTAAATTTATCACAACCGTTTTGTTCACGTTCTCATTCATTTTGGTTATTAACTCTCTTGCTGTACCTATACAAACGCTTATCTAGCATTGTTTGAGGTGTGAAGTCATTTTCATTTTGTATTTGACTAAAGTCAATTGAGAGAAACTTTGTAAGAGAGACTTTGTAGTGTGAGAGTGTGACAGATACACTTGTAAACACTTTAGTTACCGTGATTAGCTACCACCTGTGGATGTAGGTGAATTTCTTCTCTCCAAAATCACGTAAATTTTTGTGTCTCTCGATTTAGTTTCAGTTTGTGGGTGTGTGAGTGCAATGAATCTTACTTCCACTTCCGCTACAACAATTGGATATCAAATCACTAAGTTGTCACAGACAACAAGTGGAGAATGAATTGGAGAAGAAGTATATAGAATGAAGGGAAGTGTAAATGTGAGAGAGTGAATCAACAGTAGGGAGAGTTGGTCTTACAGTCAAAGAAAGCGCTGTCTCTGTCTCTATCTCTATCCCTATCTCTATGATTGTGTTGAAAAAGAAAGAACAGTAGTAGTAGTAGTAGTGGTGATAGGTTAAAAAAGGTTAAAAAATGTGAGAAACCTGTCGGACCTGAACCCACGTGAAGTGTCACCACTCAGATGCTGCTGCTGCACTTTTATGCCTACTTTTGTTTCCCTATTCACTCACCAATTTACATCCCTTTCTTTCTCTCTCGCATTCACTGCAAATGCACCCACACGCCCTATGCCTTCCTATCATTCCTATCCACTCACTCCCACACTCCCCTCTCCCTCTCCCCCTCCCCTGCCCCCATCTCCCAATACCCACTCAGGGCTCATCTCCCATCATGAACCCAAACATGTTTGGTTCTAACAACAACACCCAAACTAATCACATTGCTTTACAACATCAGGAACAACATGAGCGCAATCTGCATCTACATTTCCCACATCCTTTTCTCGACCAGGATGACCTGTTTTTAACCCACATTTTGTCGTCCCAACACTTCTTCATTGGCGCGGATTGTTGGGGAGAACAAGAACAAGAACAACATCATGATCAGACAAAGCAAAATTCGGAGAAGCCTAGGATTGAGGTAGTGAAGAAGAAGAAGAAATGCAGTGGTAATAGAAAAAATGGAAGCTCCAGAAAGAAAACAGGGAAGAAGGACAGACATAGTAAGATCTACACAGCACAGGGCCCAAGAGACCGTAGAATGAGGCTGTCCCTTCAAATTGCGAGGAAATTCTTCGACCTTCAAGACATGCTAGGCTTTGACAAAGCGAGCAACACCATCGAATGGCTTCTCTCTAACTCAACCTCCGCAATTAAGGATCTCCAACACAGCTTAGCCAACAACAGCGGGCATAGGTATGGCAGTGTGTGTTGTGGGTCGACCGAGGCCGTGTCAGAGATGATTAGGGATAATAATGGTGGTGGCGGAGCTGCAAAAGAAGCTGCTTTTATGGCCACTCCCAAACACAAACAGAGCAGGGCATTACGTAGGGTGGGCAGAGAGTCGAGGGATAGGGCAAGAGCTAGGGCAAGGCAAAGAACAATGTTGAAAAAAATAAAACAACCCATTTCCAATCTCCAAGATGTGAGCTCAGTTGTTGCCATTTCTGATGATCTCTGGGATTTTGCATCAATCCAAAGTATTTTGTGAGGTAATCATAATTCCCCATCGCAAAACCCCGATTCTTCTTCAACACTTGCTTGCCCTAATCTTAAATAAATAACCCTAATTCAAAGGGTGTGTATCATTATCCAGATCTACCTTCTTCCATCTGCTTCATTCATCATCATGAGCCAACACTTGTTTAATTAAAGTGGATTTCTTTCATTCTTGTTCATCAAATTCTCTACTACCATTTCATAAATTGTGTACAAAGCTGTTGTATTCTATAAAATTCAAAGTTTATCTGAAAAGTATGATGCAGCATATGGCTTGCGGTGTCTGGGCTTTGATGTATGTTCGTTCTACTTCAATTGCAGCGAAACAGCACAAAATGGGAAAAGACTCAAATCTTAGCCCTCACTGTGAGGGAAACTGAGACGTAGGGTTGATACTTAATCTTCATTGCAATCAAGCCTTATACTCATGTGGGAACTCCAATTTTAAATTTTCATTTCTTCATTAATTAGGATTAGTATAAATCTACATTTTACACTTTTCTTTTTTAAAATCTTCCTTTTACATCAACTTTATTTCATTTGATTCATTTGTTGATTTAATTTTCTCTCACTTTTGTTTTTATAATTAAACAATGATTAAAATTATTTTTTAGAGACCCAATTTCTAAATGAGGTAGAAGAGAATAATGTTTAGAAAAATAACAAGAAAATAATGAAAAATGGAGAAAATCAGTCAAAGGTAAATTGGTCTTTTTGACCCACCTTTCCTAATTAGGGGTCTCAAAGAACCCTAGTCATTGAAGAGGAAAAAAGAAAAGTAATAAAAGTAGTACATGACGTCAGTATTTTAAAAAAAAAAATAGTTAGTAACTGACCCAATTATTGAGGTTAAATGCAAACACATGCAATTTCATGAATGAAACCTATAATAATAGTCTATTTTACTTAGGCGGCTATCTTAAATGGACTAATTGGATCTGTATTTACGGTTCTACATATAGTCTACATGTGTGAGTATGGACCCACACGTGTGAGTGTCTTAAGGAATAAAAAAAGAACAAAAACAAAAATTAAGGCTAAGAATCAAGAGCTAAGAACCAAGGTTAGATCAAGAACATGGATCAACACCTAAGTTCTCAAGACTAAGAATCCATAACCTCAAAACTAAGGTCCTTGGATCAAAACCAAGTTTAAGAACTCAAAACCCAACACCAAGGTCCTTGGGCTAGATCATGACAAGAACTTAGAACTCAAGAACATAACCTAAGGGCCTTAAATTCTCAAGACAAGAACAAGCACATGATAAGAAAAAGTGTAGCACCCTAGCACACTTCAAGGATCGGATTAATAGCCTACAAGTAGACTATTTACTTGTCTTTGTGCTTATTTCTATTCTCTCGTGGTTTTTAGGTGACAAGAAAAAGTTGTTCAAGAATGGAAGCAAATCTGGAGTAGGTGTTATACAGAGCCACATTGGGCTTCAACTATTTTAATGTTTTAAGTTGCTTTCATTAGTTGGACGTCCAATGTATTTAAGCTTTAATTTTGCTTTGTAAATGAAATGTGTTTATGTTTTGTTTTAAACACGAAATTTTTTATCATTCTTTATTATTTATGTCTTTTATGTTTAAATTTTTACAAAGTCATCGCGACATGACAAAATCAAGTCGTGACAATAAGAGCTCTCTAACCCCTTTAAGTCGAGGCGACAAACTGAACTAGCCACATCATGGTTTACGTGACACAATCTTAATTAATCTTTCTCAAATTTAATCCTCTTAACGGGTATTGGGTATTTCTTATAGAAATACCAATTAATCTTTTTGAAGTTGATTCACCAAGGGACCTCCCAAAGAGAATTTGAGAGAAAGTAACTTTGGGAAGGACTTGAGCCGATCCCCTAGCACACCCGAACAAGTAAGTAATTACTTTGGTCTTTTCATAAGAATTACTTGAAGGAATCACCACTTGAAATTTGCCTGGAGAGTTAATATTTCTCATAGTTAAGGGAATAGGAAGAGATTAGACTAAGAATCATACTTGAATAGGAACGAAAAAAAAAAAATGGAAAGAACCTAAAATGGACGTTTTAATTGGGATTTACCTATTAAGACCCAATACGAAGTAATTTAAGGAAATAACCCTCTTAATGACATCCCATTACTGAAATTTTAAATTATCACCTAATATCATGGAAAAATATTACCTGATGAATTGAAAGAGTATAAGAGCACCTTTAGGACATAAACCAATTATCGGGGTAAAATGACCAAAATATCTATACTATGCCTTTAGGATGTTTCATGGTTTAAATGGATCCTAAATGACTTGAAATTTTATGAAACCTATTTTTAAGTATATAAATGATTGTGCAATCATAAAACCATGTTTAAGTCATGAATCAAGGTTAAAGTAGAAAATGACAAAAATGTCCTCAATGAACACAATAAACATTCTAAGCATGAATTTATAAAGGGTTGATGAGATGAGGGTGTCTTTTAAGTTTTTTTATAACAGACCCTTAGAGCTAGAACGATAAGCTTATGAACCATAATTTATGTGAGCCCAAATAGGTTGGTTTCCATAAATGCACCATCCAAGCCCCAAGTCCATTATGACATCCAGATTACTAGATACCACTCTATTCAGACTCTCTTATGCCCTATAAGTCAATCTTTACTTTTTGATATGTGATACATCATGATCATATATTTTTTTCACTTTGGTGAAATGGTCTGCCCAAATATCTTTGTAGGATGTTAGAACCCAAATCGTGTTGTGGGAAGGTAGAGAATGTCGTAGCAACTATAGGCAAAATTGGGATTATGGAACCCTTACTTTTCTTTCTGCTTTAAAAATGAAAAATATTTTAATGAGTCTTTTAAACACTTTACACCTGTACGTGGTAATTCATAGCACAACTCTAGTGAAAAGTAGGTTATTATTGTAGGGATGCAAGTAAAGCCGATGAACCTAATAAAACAGTCGATGATCGAAGAAGAAGAAGAAGTAAAGAAGATGTTAAACTATGGTAGATTTAATTTAGTTGGTTGACAAGAATTAGAAGAAGTTACATAAAAGAAATGAGAATAACGCTTAATTGGCACGCAACCAACACCCACCCTGCGCCTGAGCCGCATGCAACTACTCAATGTTTAATTGGCATGGGTGGTTCGTGGAATGAACAAATCCGCGCGTATTATACCTTTTGATTAGTGCAATATCATTATCTTATGATTTCTTTACTAACAATAAGCAAGTAGTCCGTTCCAATCGAATTAAGTTGGGGGGTTAATGTGAATCCAAACATTTTTAAAAACTAATTTTAGGGCATTTTTGACCAATTACCCAAACAAAATAGTCTCGACAGATTGGGTTCTTTCCTCTCCCAAAAAAGGAATTGAGAATCTGAGGCCAAAGGTCTCGCCTCTAAAAACCTAAAGCTCTACTGTCTCGCTCCTCATTGTGTTAGTTTATGTTCGAGTTTCATAGATATGGCTTCAGATGCTGGTTCGAAGGCGACTTCTGCTGCCGATTCCTACCTTGGAAGCGTCATAACTTTGACTTCCAAGAGTGAAATTAGATACGAAGGCGTTCTGTACAACATCAACACGGAAGAGTCGAGTATTGGACTGAGAAACGGTATTTTTTTACATTATTTTTTCCGCAGTCCTTCTCAAGATTTGGGGCTGTGTCGCTTTCCGCTTTTCTTTTTGGGTTATAACTTTCCTGATTTTGTCAATGCATGGACATTTCCATTTCTTTATGGTTAGAGAATGAGATTTTTTTTTTTATGAAATTTCGTTTTGGTTTCATAATAACGAGGCTTTGAGTAGGTAATTGAGGGTTAACATTTGTGGCTTGAACTGACCTTGATATCCGACAATGCACAAATTACCCTTGTTCTTAATTTTCTTTTTCTAGACAGTATTCTATTAGCCCAATAGCCTGGTCGAATGTAAAATGTTGTTTGTGCTTTATTTATGTGTAAATTTATCATTTATCGTACCACTGATTTAATCTTCTCTTTCCAAATGCTTTCTTGTTCTCGGTTGATTAGTGCGGGCCAGATTGTAAACCACGATTTTCTGTATCTTTGTTTGCGGGCAATATTTTGTTGTCTTTGCAAGAATTGAGTGTGAGTTATTATTACTTCCCTTGGGGAGTAGATTGTTCCTCATATAGGTCTTGAATTGGAATTCTTGAGAACCATGTACCACCAGAATGAAAATTTCTGGCATCTAAAAGGTTTTCTCTACTGTTTTCACACCTATACATCAAACACCAAGCTAATTTACTATTTATTTTATTTTATTTGGGGTAGTGAGATCCTTTGGAACAGAAGGAAGAAAGAAGGATGGTCCCCAAGTCCCTCCAAGCGATAAATTTTTTGAGTACATCTTATTCCGTGGGAGTGATATCAAGGTATCAAATGCATTGAAAATTATGTTTGATATGATACTTTGGTCCTCTAGTTTTGTCTTTTTTTTTTAAAGATGGGATCGGTAAATTCCCTGTTGTTTAGAGTGAATGGCAGATATCACGATTGGAGTTTCTGTCTCTTGCTGATTACCACTTGAATGTCCGATTATGTGGTACTTCTGTTTTGTGCATGCTTATTTATTTTGACGGATTTCTTACTGCTTTCATTTTTTCATTTTCTTTTGATATTGTATGCTGAAGAGTCGAGATGGGACCTGGATTCATTTCCTTTCCAATGCTTTGATCAATAAGAAGCTCTTTTGTGCTCTTGGCAGGATTTGCAGGTTAAATGTTCTCCACCTGTTCAGCCGACAGCACCTATAAATAATGATCCAGCAATTATTCAAGTGCGTGTTTTTCTTTCTTAAAGAAGATTGTATTTTTTTTTTTTCTAATTTTTTAGTATATTAAGGCGTGTTAGCTTTTATTATGATTATTTTTATTTTCGAAAGGATGTTGGCCTTATTCTTATTTGTGGCTTATGCAGTCTCACTACCCCGCCTCAGTTTCCCCATCTACCAGCATGCATTCTGTTGCCAGTGGGTCACTACCTGATCATACTTCCCACACGGCATTTGGATTCCCTCCGTCTAATTTTCAAGGTGGTTTGCCTCCGTATCAACCTGGAGGCAACTTGGGGTCATGGGGAGCTTCTCCTCCGCCTCCTCCTAGTTCAGATGGCAGTGGACTTGCCATGCCCTTGTATTGGCAAGGGTATTATGGCCCACCAAATGGGCTTCCTCAGTTACACCAGCAGTCGATAATACGTCCTCCTGGTCTATCAATACCTTCATCCATGCAACAGTCAATGCAGTATCTGGACATTAATGCATCTTTACCCATTGGAGCTTCAAAACAACCAGAAGCTCCGTCTCCCTTGCCTCCTGCTAGTAATAGTTCTCCTAACTTGACCTCCACTGCTCTGCCTCCTCCAACTTTTTCAACAGCTTTGCCAACGTTCCCCTTTGTTTCTATTTCTGAAACGATACCAAGTTCAGTTGCTAATAAGACAAATGTTGCTACCCTTCCCGGAGCCCCTGTCAGTGCTAGTTTGCCAGTAGGTCCGATACTGTCCTCAGTTTCTACTTCAAGTGCGGATGTCAGTTCTGCCATACCACCAATCACTAATGAACCCAATGCAGTTTCTGGTCCTTCATTACAGTATCAAAGTGCGTCCCAGTCAACTTCATCTGTAGTTGGAATATCTAACTCTCGCACAGAATCTTCTATACCTTCTCTAGTTACCCCTGGGCAGCTATTGCAGTCTGCGCCCACTGCTGTGGTTTCATCCCAATCTTCACATACAGTGCATAAGGATGTGGAAGTGGTCCAGTCATCATCGTTAAAACCTTCTATGCCAGTGACAACAGAGACTCAGCCACCAATATTACCACTACCTGTACAGTCAAGGCCTGTCCAGAAGGTGTTTTACTAGTTCATAAAATGCAAATTGTTATTATTATTATTATTTTTTTTGTGTCTGATTTGTTAGTTTTCTGTTATCTCTTTAATTTTCCTCCTCTAAGTGTACCTTTGTGCACGATAGGCTCTTTGAAGATTGTTGTTGACCTTATGATTGATTTCACGTTTAATTTTGATAGCCAGATTGGAGTTCTAGATATGATAAGGATTGTCTTTCAGAGGCATCTTCTGTCGAAGTCTATGTTTTAGGAGATTACATTAGAATGAAGTGATCAAAAGTGACAACGTAAAGGGCAAAAGGACAAGGGGTCCCCACCCCAGGAAAGAGGCTACAAAACATTTCAAATTATTGCATTACATAGTGAATTAGTTATATACTTACCAACAGGGATTTGGTCATACTATCACTTGGGTTTTCTTGTAGAGGTCTTCTTAGTCAAAGTCTGTTTTAGGAGAGACTAACCACTTATAATTATTGCATCACATAGTGAGTTAGTTATATATTTACCGACAGGGATTTGGTCATCCTATCACTTAAATTTTCTTCTAGAGGCCTTCGTAGTGAAAGTCTGTGTTTTAGGAGATTACTGAACATATTAATTATTGCATCAGATAGTGAGTGATATATTTACCATTGCTTATTTCTGGTTTTTTAGTTTACAGCTGGAACTGCTACTTAAATCTTTTCCATTTCGTGAACAGTTGTATGTTATCGTATCTGATTAGTATCATATTTTCTTTATACCTTTATCCGAGCTTCATTATTCATATATTCAATTACACAACCATAGTTTTAGATAAGTGGAAATACAAATTGATGTCTCAATGGCTGCCTTTTTTTTTTTTTTGCCCTTGTTAGTTTATGTTATGGAGACACTGATGTTTTTTCCCCTTTACTGGGTATCAGTCAAATGGTGCTCATTTTCAGGCTCGGCATTTTTACAGAGGACGTGAAAGAGGAAGAGGCTCTGGGGTAATGTGTATGGTTTTTTTAAATAATAAACTAATAATTGGTGTAGACATCACTGATCAGTCCTAATCAGAGTTTAACAATGAATTACTTGATGTCAACATCTTTTTCTTTTGGCAACCAAAGGCTTTGTAGCATATTCATTTGAGTAAATACTACCCACACCCTCTTTGGTGGATCTCTGGATGTAGGCTGATGAGATCTAAAAGCTCTTGGAAAACTATCTCTTCCCGTTTTTTTATAAATACTCCATAGGTGATGGCTTAGACACCTATTTTTGGTAGGGTTGTTGGGTGAGGGAGAAACTCCTTTGTATCATTCCCCCATCTGTGCCACCCTTTAGATATGAGGTGGTAGTCAATGGCCTATGTCATGCGGCATTTGGGTGAGTCTTCTATTATCTTTGGGTTCCATCCCTCTACGGATGGGGAATTGTTGGAGATTTCTACTTCTGCTTTTGTGGAATGTTCTTGCTGGTCAGAAAGGAGGGGTCTGTGTTCCAGACCTTCACCCTTACCAGGGTTTTTCTTAGCTCATGTTTTCACCTTGTGTGTTACTTTTCTCTCACCTTCATCTCTTCTTTTTCATCTCTTCTTTTGCTCTCCCCTTGTGTTTTCCTTACTCTAGAAGGTTAAGATTCTTAGGAACATAAAGTTCTTTGCATGATAGGTCTTCGTGGGAAAGGTAATACTATAGACCGGGTGGAGACAGTTTATTTTTGGGGCCTTAGTTTCATTTGTAGAGGTACGTCAGAGGCCCTCAAAGCCTTATTCTTTGGAGCTCTAGTTTGCTCAATAGATTTGGACCCATTTTCTTGGAAACTTTTGAAGTCTCTCTAGTGCGGAAGAGGGATTGCAGGGCTGCTATGATGGGGGAGTTCTTTTTGTTTCTTCTTTGTTGGGAGATGGGCAAATTGCTATTGCAGGCTTGCTTTTGACTGTTATTTGGGGATTTTGACAGAGGAATCATAAATTATTTTTAGAGAGAGGGGGAGTTGTTGGGAGGTCATTAGGTTTAATGCCTTTGTTTGGGCCTTGGCAACAATTTTCTATACTTATCAGTTAGACTTTGTTCTTTTGCATTGGAGCATCTTTTTCTAGTATGTTGGCTTCTTTTGTTGGGCTGTTTTTTTTTTTGGTATGCCCTTGTATATATGCTTTCATATTTCTCGATGAAAGCTTGGTTATGTGAATAAATTAATTGTGTGCTTTAATTTCTCATTCATTTTGAGTGTGAATAAGATTTGGACTGGAATTAGATTGATTTGCTAGAATTTGAATTGAAACATCATAGATTGCCCTTTGAAAACAAACTTAGAAATTTGTCTGATCAAGGAAAAATATAAAAAACATGCTGAATATTAAAAATAATTGAGGTGAGGTGAGGTGATTGATTAATGATTTATGTATTCATTTTGTTGGATACATAACCTGAAAATACATCATTGTTGGGTTAATTTGTAGGTGTAAGTTGTATTTATGTTTGAAGTTGAACATCCAAATGATTCTAGAGTTCAACATTTTCACATTTTTTACATTGCAGAAGAGTTCCCGTCCTGTGACCAAATTTACAGAAGATTTTGATTTCATAGCAATGAACGAGAAATTCAACAAGGATGAAGTTTGGGGAAGTCTAGGTAAAGGGAGTAAATCTTATCTCAAGGATAAGGATGTGGATGGAACGGTTAGTGATGAGGATGACGCTCGGGTAGAAGACGAGGGTGAACTCTCACAGGCTGGGATCAAGGTGAGAATATCCTTTAAGTCTGTTGAGTAATTGAAATTTAGGTGTAATCAAATGATGGATTCAAATATTTTTAAACCATGACATATTAGTTGTTGTCCTTTGTCTGCAGCCCTTGTATAACAAGGATGACTTCTTTGATTCACTCTCTTATAACGCTATGGATAATGACCCTCAAAATGGTCGGACTAGATATTCAGAGCAAGTAAAGATAGACACAGAGGTAACTTTTCTGGTTGTTGTGCCTCTTATATTTAAAATTGCTGCATTTTATGTTTTCCTGACTGTTATTGCAGACTTTTGGCCACTTTTCGAGGTATCGGGGGGGCCGAGGTGGCCGAGGTCCTGGACGTGGAGGGTATTTCCGTGGAGGTTACCATGGAAGAGGATATGGCTATAATGGGAGGGGTTGGGGGCGGGGACGGGGGCGAGGGCGAGGGCGGGGGCGATCATTTAATCATTCGTAGTCCAACCAGTGTGTATGGGTCGGGCTCATATGGTATAAATGGCCCCATTTTGACTGAATCGAGAAAGGATATGTTCTTTTATAGAGTGCACCTCTCTCCCGGTTTGTTCCAAAATAATTAGATTGTTCTTTTTTCTCCCCATTTTGATCATTGCCCCGTTTACCTTGTTTAAGAGTTGTTGGTTTAACAAAGAATTTGGTTTGTGGTGGAAGATTTAATTGTAAACCAAGTTGGATTTTAATAATATACATGACTTTAAGATCTTTTTTTAAAATGTTAAATGAAGCCTTAATCATTGTCATATTAGAACTAAGAAAGTTGTGGTGTAAGGCACTATCTTTTTGTTGTGAATCTAGAGTAATCAGATTAAATATATTAAGCACATGAACACATGAATAGAATTAATAGAGCATTATTCAATTTATCAAAACATAAAGCCAAAGATTACATCAACCTTTGAAAGACTATAAAAAAAAAAATGTTACATTTAAATAACATCATAATTAAAACTATAAGATTTCTAAAACAAAAGATAAGACTACTTTGTGTGAGGTGTTTCGCCATCTTCGTTACAATTTCCACCCATCTTAATGTTTGAAACTCTCCAAATTCCCCTGCCATCTTCGTTACAATTTCCACCCATCTTAATGTTTGAAACTCTCCAAATTCCCCTCTGCCTCACAATTGTATGTAAAAATTAAACGTAATGCCATCATTGCACCAAACATATCATGTACGTCATGCATCGAAACATAAATCACACACATACAACATGCATTACAATTTTCATCATACTCATACATCATCATGCTCTTAAATAAAGCTGCATGGAAACAATTCTAGCCTATCCTAGAGTAAAATCACTTACGGAGTATTTTTCGAAATATTTAGGCCGTGTGCCATATCATTTACAGGAAAATGCAAAGCGTCCATGTACGGATGACTGCGACATCACAAATAGAGACTGTAGCACTTGCACAGGGTAGTTACACGTTTAAATTCCTAGTCTTAGGTTAGATTAGGACTTTTGCATTTCATTATTTAAATTATTTCATTTATAATTTTTTTTTTGTTTTAATTTTAAATTTCAACGTTATGTTTTGAAACACGTAAGACTGATAATGTTTTCTAGAAGTTTGAAATGTTCTGAATGTTTTTCTAGAAGTTTGAAGTGTTCGGAATGTTTTTAAATTTTATGTTAATTAAGAAATGAACATTGTAGAGTTATATTCCTCATTTAAAAGATGAGCATGAGACGTCAGTAACGACTCTGAGTATGTAGAAATCTAGGGTCGTTACATTGGGTATTATGAAAAAATGAAAACTCAAATAACTAGAATCAAATGCAACACATACATATATTTTACTCAAATGACGGATTAAATAGATTTATAAAAAAATATTAAATATTTTATGGTCCAGTTTTACACAAACTCATTCAATACCCAATTCACATGCTTTCACACAAACTATTTGAATTAAATCATGTGTAGTAATTATAAGGTAGACTCTATGAATAATGTTATCATGTTAATGTACCAAACTTTATCCATATACTATAACATCTTTTAGGTTACTTTTTTGTCACAATTGATTTGATTTTCATCGAAATTTGGACCAGGGCTAAGAAGACAAGACAGCTAAAAAAAATAAAAAATACAGTAAAATTTCGAACAAATTAAAATCATACAACATGATTGTCAAAATCAAAAAATCCAAAAAGAAAAAAATTTAAAATAGGTGTTATTCAAGTTATTTATAAATGGGGAATAAGAATGGGATTAAAAGTATACAAATTACAACCCAAAAAAATATAAATTAGAATGATGCTTCGGGTCGACATCTATCTACGACAGCACATCTCCCAAGCACTCCCCCACCTCAACCGATAACATGTGATCATCTCAAAAAAAAAAAAAAAAAAAAAAAAAGGAAAGGGAAAGGAAAATGATACCTTCAAGTCGAGCGTTTTTTCCCAGCCGGAAGGAAGTTGAAGGTCGAGGTCCAATTCTTGGGGGTCGGTAAATTTGGAAGAGCCGCCGGTGAGTAAGTCTCGGGTGATGAGAGGCGTTAAGGTGTCGGGGCCAGATTGATTTGCGACCGTCCGATGAGGGTCGTCTTTGTTGTAAACCGTAAGAACTCGCACGTGGGAGGTCACTTGGGCGGCCATTTTGTTAAGAGAGAGTTTGAAAGAGGGGGAGTGTCGGTTTTGTTGTACGATGGGTGGGTGCAGAAAGGGGGTGTGTATATATGGTGGAAAATAAAAATAATGTTGAAATGAATTTCCCCCAATGGGAGCATCTCATTAAACAAGAAAACAATAAATAAGGAAGAAATTAATTCAAAAACATAGAAACAAGCACCACCTAAGTTATGGACGCATTTATTACCCACCAAAACTTCCTGCTTCCGCCTTTTCTTTCCCTATTTATTTTCTATTTATTCCTCCCAAATCAAATTCAAATTCAAATTCAAATTTTTTCTTTTTCATTTTCATTTTCATTATCATTATGCCACACATTTACATCATAATTTTAGATACATTGTAACCTATACTTTATTGTTTCAATTATCATTGCTGCCTCCATCAACAAAATCATTACTTTATTATTAATCTTATTTTTCTAAAACGCCACGTGATATATATATATATATATATATATATATATATATATATATATATATANAAAAAAAAAAAAAAAGGAAAGGGAAAGGGGTGAGTATAAAAATACTCCGTAATCAACCTACTTATAGGCTTTTATCACATTCAATAGTAGGTTTCCACTAGTTTTTCTCTAGGCTCAAAGAAGTTTGGGCCTCCACATCTATGTGAGCTTCTGTGTAGGTTTCAAAGTTCCAAGAATTATCATGAGTCAACTATCTGAGTAGTCTCAAGTCCCTCTTTAAGATCCGTTTATGAAATGGCAGCCTCAACCTTCAACTTATTTCTACATGCAATAGAAATACTCACCTTAATAACTACCCTTGTAGACCCAAGTCCCATTTTTAAAATTGGTTTACAAAATTGCGACGTCAGCCTTAACCCATTCATACCCACAATGGAAACATTCACCTTGAGACAGGTACCTACTTGAGTAGTCTCAAGTCCCTATTCAAGACCGGTTTATAGAATTGCGACGACAACCTTGATCAATTTCTCACGCAATAGAAACATTCATCTTAAGATAACTAACTACTTGTGTAGTCCCAAATCCCTCTTCTACATGCAATAAAAGAGCTAGCTACCCGTTGGTCCCAAGTCCCTCCTTAGGATTGATTTACGGAATCGCGGCGTCAGCCATGATTCGTCCCGACACATGATAATAAATCTAATCACCTTAGAGGTTCAAGTAACACTGTTCTTACTACTACTAAGCCTATTAGGCTTCTAAGTCATCATTGTCGTGGAGGTTTACTAGGTTCTTAAGGCGTCTAGGCAATTTAGATCCCATCTCGTATTTTCAGGTCGCTCAACATTAGCTCCTTGGGGCTAGGCCAATTCGCTGGGTGCACCTAAGTCTAGAACTGTGATCACCGCTCACAATCCTAAGGTACTCAGTCTAGTAGAAATGTATTATTCTCGCTTAATGTGAAAATCACTTTAGCCTAGTGCCTTAATCTTAACTTGGTTTACTCATGCATGCTTTATTTGGAAGATATTTCTATCAATCACCTAGAGCACAAAAAACATATTCTAATCGTTCATGCATATTTTAACGTCCTACTGATCCCTACAAGTATTACTATAAAAAGCCCGTGTGGCTAATTACCGAGATGAAGTATACCTTTTCGAACTTGCTTTTCCGCTCGTTGGAAGCTCCAAATTTCCTGAAAAAATTAACTAATAGATCCTAATTCAAGTGAAGTTAAGAATGGTATCAAAATCAAGACGTAAAATAGTCGAATTTGAGTTGAAATGAGTGAAAATAAACTTCCCCATGTGCCCCACACATCCTAACATGCGGTTGGAGGCATTTCCACGTTGTGCAACCACTAGAGAAGCTCGTGCGAGGGTAGGTTCTTCAACAAGAGAGACTAAGTACAACTTAACTTTGAGTTCTATAGCTCTAGGCGAGCTTTGTAGGGCAGTGCATCCTCTAACTCTCAATCTCATGAGTGTTTGGCCTTATTAAGGTCCTTATTGGACTGCTATTCCCATCCCATAGTATCCTAGCCCTATTGGGACAATCATTGTCATGATAGTCTCATAACTCAGTTCTTCGGAGCATATGTATATACGTTATCTACGAGGGTTATAGGATTAATTGGTTAGCCATACGCTAAATTATTATTGGCTCGTGTAACATATCCAAGTGTCATGCATCTTTGAGGTGTGATTCTCTAACTAGTTCCAACTAATGAGCTACTAGAGCGTCATAAAAAATATTAGTCGATATTGGTTTTGTAACGACCCAAAATTTTTCACTAAATTTAAGGTCGCTACTGTATACGTACCATAAACATTGAATAAGGAAGACTTCATTAAAATTCCATAAAACATAACTTTCATCTTAAAACACAGTCATGGACTTAAGTGTTTCAAAAATATCTTTAAAATGACACAAGAAAGAACTAAATAAAATAAATGAGAATTTAAGTTAAAAACATCTTATTGTACCCCAAATCTAAGAAAATAAATATCACTATTCTATGTATGTGCCATGGTCTCGAATTGCGATGCCGTCGTCAGCCGTACAGGAATGTCTTGCCTTAACCTTAAAAATATAGTAGCACATGACTTGAGTATTTAAAGAAATACTCAGTAAGTGACCCTACTATTGGGTTAAATGCAACAATCACATGCAATGAAATGATAGGACCTATCTTTTCGTTTCGTTTCGTTTTCCCTACAGTGCTGTCCTAACGGGTAAACTTTGGACATGTACCATATACTCTACACATAGCCCATACGTACGAGTATGGGCTCACCAGTTAGTTCGCACACCGCTGGGCCACTTTCCTTATCCGGTGGGCATACTCTAGGAGCCCCTTATGCCAGAACCCGTTGGAACTAGTAACCGTCACGGCAGCGTTATGCAAAGCATAACGATCGTTGTCCTGCCATTAGATGTACGCGTCAGTACCCTCGTGATGGGTTAGGGGTATCCCCCCAAATGCATGAGCACACATAATGCATGAGGTCCCAAAACTTTTCCTTTTTCATTATCCTTTAATACAACCCCGCTAGCCTTATGTACATATCATATCATTTCAGATATCGTTCATCATTCATAACATGTCGTTTCTCATTCTTCAGTTCTCAAATCAGACATAATTCTAACGGGGTTATATTTCATGTCATTTATCGTAATTTCATGTTATTCATATGATGCTGTATACACACAATTTAAGAGATCTAACATAACGTTCTATGCTTTTAACATAACATTTCATCATATACACATCATACCATGACATATTGCATCACAATGTATCATATCATAAACAAATCATAACGTACACATTTCGTAGTCATATCGTTCTCTAACTTATCATAGCCTTAACGTTCTTATACCCATCACAGACATATCATTACGTGAACGTACCTTAGTCATATCATCACAAGAACTTAACCTAATGCTATCGTTCTATCAATCCTAACCCTATCGTTCTATCAATCTATCACAAACCTATCCCTTTCTACCCGTAACCTAACCGTATTCTTCTATCAATGTCTCTTATCCATATCACTCCAGTATGTAACCTAACCTTAACGTTTCATGAACGTATTTTACTCCTACTGTTACATTTTGTTTTGTGCATCCTTTTTGTATCCTATCTCAAACATATCCTTGAACACATCGTACCGTAATTATTATCATACAATTCACATATTATAACATATACATAACATATAGGAAGCATATCAATCCACAGACAATTCACACATATCAATATATATGACACGTACAGAACCATAGGGCACGTGTCAACACCAAATATAACCATGCTGATAGTAAGGTCACTTACCTGGTTAGCTTAGGCTGATGTTCCGTCGTTATCCTTCATGAAAGTCCATTGAAATCCAAGTCAACCTATGTGAGCCCATGACATCAGTTTCAAATTTGAATTTCTACAAAATTGTTTCTCTAATTTATGTTGACCCATGTGTTATAATTCATGTGAACGTTAGAGTTTTGAAGAGTTTTTGCCTGAGTTAGGTTTGTTACAATATTATTTTCATACAAACCATTTAATACTCATTAAAATGAGTCTTTGCTTGAGTTAGGTCTTTAAATATTTATATATATTTGTTACAGTATTATTTTCATACAAACCATTTAATACTCATTAAAATTTTTCAAATATTCTATTTTCTCTGATCGTCTTTAATACCATCAGATAATTTCAATTATATTCACAATCTTCCCTCCCTGTCTTTGACTGTGTTTCCCTTCTTTTAATTATCTCTCTCGAGGATGACTTTTAATATCATTAAATAAAATATTATAGTGAAATATCTGCAAAACTTAATCGAACCTTTTTGTGTTTGATTTTGCAGGAGAGAAGAAATTCTTCTAAATTAGTAATTACCTAATTATTTTGGACAATTTAATTGATTCTATTTTGTTTCTGCTACTGATCATGACGTTTGTTTCTGCCATTGATCATGACATTTGTTTCTGCCATTGATCATGACATATCCTTGTAAATTGCTTGATCATCTCTATAAACCCATCTCCTATAAATTTGATGTGAGACATTTCTGTTTTCTCACATCTAACATTTTTCATTTCATTTTGCAGAAATTGTGAGGTGTGTTGAGGAGAGATTATTAGGGATGACTACCGTTAACAGAGACGAGGGAATAATTGTTTTTATTTACTCATTTATTAATTTATTATTATTATTATTTTCTTTTTTACATAATAATAATAATTTATTTATTTATTTATTTATTTGGTCGGTTACAGGTTTACTAATAGGGATTAGTATGTGACAACTCTCAAACCATATAATGTCATCATAGTCTACGAGGAGACAACACTTGTGCATGCCAAGCGACCCTTAATTTTATGGACCAAGGAATAGTTGGAGATCACTTAACCGGCCCACATATAATCTAGTCTCTGACATGAACCTGGCTAATCCAACTCTAGTAAACTGCTAGGAAAAAATGTAGATCCCTATCAACTGTTAGCCCTCACATTGTCATATAACTCGTCGGAGTATTCCCATTGTATGATATCACCATACAGACCCTTGCCACTCATGACACGTTCACGATTAAGGATGAGTTGTGGCCCCTAACCATCCCCACATGGCCATCTGATATGAACCAAGAGACATCAATCATACAATATACTTCAATGAAGATGTGAAGAAAAGGTTGTCAAAATTATCAAAAGATGTTTCAATTCATGCTACATTGAAGAAGAATAAAGTTTGATTGTTGTAAATTTTGGGTGGGTTATAATTTAGAGTTATTGTGTTTTAAGACTTTTTATTTAATTTCGGTTACATTTACATAATGGCTAATTATGGCCATAAAGTGTGAATGTTACAACTTTTGGAATGCCTTTAATAGTTTCATTTTGAGGCTATATAAAGCCATCTATGTTGTATTTGTAATAAGACTTGGAAAATATAGTAAAGAAGCATTTGTGCTTTTCTTTAGCCAATGGCTAAGTTTCTTTGCAATTCTATGTAGTTTAGATTGCATGTAGAATCATTCAAGCTCGACATGATCAATCTTGCTTGTGGAGTGATTCGAATCTCAAACAAGTGTTTGAGATATTTGATCAACAAGAATCATTGAAGCTAGACATGATCGATCTTGCTTCTGGAGTGATTCGAATCTCAAACAAAGTATTCTTGGCTTGAGATATTCGATCGACAAGGTAATCCGAATCTTCTTCCCCTTGTAGTGATTCCTTATCTTATCATTTGGTATCAGAGCTTCAGGCTCAAGATCGGATATATGTTTCCTTTGCGTTTCTTCTCAATTTGATTTTTATTTATTTTCATCTTTTTAGTTTTTAATCGACCCAAAGTTCAAAATTCAATCTTTGCTCTATTTAAAATTTTGAGAGGTGAGAATGAGAGCTTCATTTGTGTAAATGAGTGCAAACAGAGTGGCCTAAAATTCCTTGAGTGTATACACGTGAGAGAGTGTTGTGAGGTCCGTCGTATTTCCATAACTTATTTTTTGCAGCAAAGTTACACAAATAGATTCGAGGACGAATCCTCTTGAAGAAGTGGAGAATGATATGAACCAAGAGACATCAATCATACAATATACTTCAATGAAGATGTGAAGAAAAGGTTGTCAAAATTATCAAAAGATGTTTCAATTCATGCTACATTGAAGAAGAATAAAGTTTGATTGTTGTAAATTTTGGGTGGGTTATAATTTAGAGTTATTGTGTTTTAAGACTTTTTATTTAATTTCGGTTACATTTACATAATGGCTAATTATGGCCATAAAGTGTGAATGTTACAACTTTTGGAATGCCTTTAATAGTTTCATTTTGAGGCTATATAAAGCCATCTATGTTGTATTTGTAATAAGACTTGGAAAATATAGTAAAGAAGCATTTGTGCTTTTCTTTAGCCAATGGCTAAGTTTCTTTGCAATTCTATGTAGTTTAGATTGCATGTAGAATCATTCAAGCTCGACATGATCAATCTTGCTTGTGGAGTGATTCGAATCTCAAACAAGTGTTTGAGATATTTGATCAACAAGAATCATTGAAGCTAGACATGATCGATCTTGCTTCTGGAGTGATTCGAATCTCAAACAAAGTATTCTTGGCTTGAGATATTCGATCGACAAGGTAATCCGAATCTTCTTCCCCTTGTAGTGATTCCTTATCTTATCACCATCTCTTTCGTACATTAAGCTACTTGACACAGATTAACAACTGGCATAATCAAAATCTTTTACTGATTCAAGGATCACACTAAAGGATCTTTTGCATCCATACTTTACTAATCAATCATGAACCATCCCTAATGGCCGAGTTTCTACTTTTAACTGAAGGGAAATGACCTTTTGGACTACTATTTGTATGCAATGGTCTTGATTCTAGGAGTGGAACTAAATTTCGCAGTCTAGCATACATGGAAGGACCTCTTACATCTTACTCATTACTAAACTCAGGAAAAAGGTGGCCCACTCTGCCCAATAATATTTAGAAGGTTGGGGAATGGACTTAGCTCACACATTCTTAGACTAAATGCTATTTATCTTACAAAGTCTCAATAAAATACAGTGAAATAACTGATTTAGCGTATTTACACTATTTGCAACTAAGTAGTCATAACTCAGGGTTCTTAGGCTATGTCATGTGTGAACTCAAAGATCAACTCATTACTAGCTTATACATGCTTATCCAAGTCGATCCTATCTAGACAAGTCTACCTAAAACTAGACTACTTTTATACCAATTTGTTAGACCTAATTTTTAAAGCTTCGAATTTCGAGTCGGGACTAAAAAACCATGACAATCGTAAACTAATGAAGTAAAAAATATGGTAAAATTTCATGTGAATTAAAGTTATACAATATGGTAAAATTTCATGTGAATTAAAGTCATACAACACCATAGTCAAAATCTAAAACAAAAATATTATAAAATAGACATTGTTGAAGCTATTTATAAACCAGGAATGAGAATAAGATACAAAATGTTTACCAATGACAACTCATAAAAATACCGACTAAAGCGATGCCCCACGTCAACACCCTTTTGTGACTGTGCAGCTCCCATGCACTCCCCCATTTCAACAACATCACTCACTTGAAAAAAAAATATAGAAAGGGGTGAGTATAATAATGCTTAGTAAGCAGCCTACTTGTAAGCTCTCATCGCATCCTTATCCTAGTAAACTACTATATGTCTTTTTTTTTTTTTGCTCTAGGAAGTTTGAGCCTAGTTCTACAGCTATCTGAGCTTTTGGGAAGGTGTCAAAGTTCCAAGCGGATTTCATGACCATCACAAACCCACTCTAGATTTGAAGGTGGTTCACCATTTTTAGCTTTGTGGATCTACTAGGTGACAAATCTCATATTTGGGGTGAACTACTTTACTGTTATTAGACTTAATCAGCTTGCATAGGTACAAGAGTGAATGATCGATATCGTGAATCGAGGCACTACCTCATCAAATCTATTAAGACAATATGATAGCTAGCATGAACATAAATCATTGAAGGTTAACTGTTAGACCCTTCCACAGGGCCATAAAATCACTCTAGGAGTGGGGTGTGGCCCCATATGCTTGCCAATTGCTAGATTACATGTGTGATCCTATGCCCCTCTCGGGACAAGGTTACAATAGAGGTACTGTTCAAAAGACCCTTGGTCATTTCCACTAGATACAACACTTGGTCGCCTTAATGCACTATGTTATCTAGGCTATGCGTAGCTCATTGGTACATGAACTCCTACCACTCGGCATGGTGTAACTAGTGCTAAGACTGTATTAGAGGATATAGGAAGAAACACTGGCGACATTGTCACACTACTACCAAGGTTTGTTAAGCATTTTTAGTCGGAGGTCTATTAGGTTCTTAGGGATGTCTAGGCTGTTAAAGTTTCATCTCGCATTTCTAGGATGCTTGAAACTAGCTCCTTGTGATTAATCAAATCTCTAGGTGTACATAGGTTTAGACCTCCCACCAATCAAAATCTTAGGGTGCTTGGTGTACTTGAAATGTACTAGTTTAAGTCAATGTAGCAGTCAGTCTAGTTCCAACCACCTAATCTTAACTTAGTCTGTTCATGCCGGTTTGTTAATGAGATATTCTTATCGATCACCTAAATCATGAAATTCGTAATGTAAACATTCATGCAAACTAAACTATGAGATAACATCCATCCATCACCTGAAGTACAGATCCCAATACCCATCCTCGTTTGTAACCTGAAGTCATATGTCTGTTATATGTGACATGACTATAATATGATATGGCTATGATATGATATATTTATGATATGATATTATATGTCTATGATATGATATGTTTATGATATGACATATCTATGATATGATATGCTTTAGAACATGATACATGTTGTGACATGATATTTTTATGATATGTCACAAGTATGATATGAATGACATGCGATAAGATATTTCAACATGATGCACAACCCCAATACATGTTTTGAAAGATGGGATAAAAATGATATGATATGAAGGAAAATGGGAGTGGTTGTTATACATGGTTTAATGAATGAAAATGTTGGGACCTCATGCATCATTGTGTGTTACATGCATTGAAAAATCTCTTCTTTTTACGATGGTATGGACACGTACGCTAAGAGGATGGAAAACAATCATTATATTTATCATAATGGTTCGATGATCACTATTCCTACCAAGTGTCTGGCAAGAGCACTCGAAAATGTTAGCCCGACAAGGAAAGGGGCCTAGGAGGTGTGCGAATCGACTGGTGGGTCTATATTCATACACATGGGGCTTGTGTGGAGAATAGTAAGTACACATCCAATGACCCGCTTAGGATAGTCATCTAAGAGAATACAAATTTAAATGATAGGTGTCATTCATGATTGTATTTGCTTGCATCTAACCCCAATAGTGAGGTCACTTATGGAGTATTTCATAAAATACTCAAGCCATGTGCTACTTCTATTTTCAGGTAAAGGCAAGACACCACTGCACGGCTGACGATGACATCACAAGTAAAGATCATGACACATGCATAGAATAGTTGTATTTAAATTCTTAGATGATAGGTTAGTAAGGGTGTTTTTCAATTTTAGAATTTACCTTGTTTTATTAATATTTCGTTATGTTGTTTTAAAGATTTTTTGAAACATGTAAGTTCATGGAAATGTTCTACGATGATGTTTTAAATGCTTATTTCTGCACTAAGAGATGATGTTATGAAGATGGTAGTGACTTTAGGTTAGTAGAAATCTAGGGTCGTTACCGTTGGTATCAAAGCTCTAGGTTATAAATTCTGTAAACTAGCCTACGAGGTAGGCTTGACATGTTCCATGGTCCCACCGCTAATGTTCTATATGTTGTTATTGCTGGATCATTATAAAATATAACTCATAATTGAATTTTGACACCATTGACGGTATTATAGTTGACAGCATTATTCTTGACTTAATTCTATGCTTATTATAATGTATAATATATTATGATTTACCTTGCATGGAATGTGGAGGTAAATTGATGGGTTGGTACTATGAATAGGAAGTTATAGTTTAGTAAACTACAAAATGCTAGTGTATGCTTGAAAATGATTTTGATAAGGAAGATCAGATATTTTAGTTAGACATCTCGAACATAGTTAAAATATGCAAGATTATGTGACGTAGAGATGAAAAGGAGTGTACCAATGTATACTAATGAGTTAGTAGTTTCAAATGAAAATGACCAAGAATACTTACTTGATAGACCGCAATATCTTATAGTCTGCTATAGATATTAAAAGTGGTAGTGTTGAAAGGAAATTTCGTCAATATGAAGTATGTAAATATGAAATTTAAGTATCGGTATATGAAAAAAAAAAAAAAAAAAAAAAAA
>NW_019268572.1:1029573-1071059 GCF_002738365.1 Cucurbita moschata
GAAAAAAAAAAAAAAAAAAGCCAACACCACCATAAAAGTTGAAACATTGTATACTTAAACTGATTTATGAATGACAAGTGATTTTAATTGGAGCTAAGCTTTGGAATTAGTGTGACGTAGAAAACCTTCCTACCTTAATAATAATTGAAATTTATGGGGTAGTTTAAAAGTATTGAGCCACAGTGCCCATGAGTGCCGATGAGATATTACGATTATGATCAAAATTTTATAGGTATTTATGGAGATGGATAGTAGTTTGAGATTTTCAATATATCTTAAAATTATGAATGATTTAAGATTGTTTTGAGGAGTCACGATAAAAAAAAATTGTGGGTCCTTTCCCATATTGTTATAAGAAAAATGTTTAAAAGGAGACCGGATAATGTAGGGACAAAGAGGTCAATTATTAAACCTTAAGCAAAGTTTAGAGAATTTAACTCAGAGGACAACGTAATGCATGGAGCTCGAAAAACTATTAATCTAGTTGATGGAAGTAAATCAGTCATCTAGAAGAAAGTGAGAAAGTTGAAATTAAGGTCAAGTATTGAACGTTTTCCAACCATAGTGTCCACATGAATATGAGAAAAGTTGAAATTAAGGTTAAGTATTGAACGTTTTCCAACCATAGTGTCCACATGAATATGATTTTAATGAAGCTTTGAGCCACAAACCTACTAAATGAATTTTGTTGCTTACGAAATTTTTAGAGAATACTTAATATGATATGATAGGGTTATGTACGAAATTTGGTGGTCATAAGATTATGATAAAGACTAAACCAAGGGTCGATGAAAAATGACTAAAATGCCCTTTACAAAACCGAATGGTTTAAGTTGATGGATCATAAATTAAATAATGTGCTAATATTTTATCTATTTCAATTTCTATCCATTACTTACAACGTGTATCTAAATATATGCCAAGGGCCGGTGGGTACCAAACGTATCACATGCACTCAAAAATTTGCTTTTTTGTTGTTAATCTTCAAAGAAGAGTGCAATTTACTTTGCCGTCTTGCTACTCCTTATCTCCTTTAAATGCCAATCATAATTACTCATAAATGCAATGAATAATTACACATCATAAAAAAAGAATAAGCATCAAATTCACTCTACTTTCTTTTTTTAATATCATTACCCAAAATTAATGTACAAACTCAAATTCACACGTCACATGATCAACACCAAAACTGTCTTACTTATCAATAAGAGGATTACCATTTATGGAAGAAATAATTGGATTTCAAGCTTTAACTAACTATATATGAACCTTTTCTTCTTCTCCCATGGCCAGAGAATGCATCAATTGTGCAATGGGTTTGGACCATTAGGAACACGCCGCTTCTCAACCCCGTAGAGCGGATCAACGTCGTCTGCAGCAGAGTCGGGCGGTTCGAGTTTGACAGCGGGTCGTGAATGCTTTCTGGGTCGATTTGGCTGCGGGTGGGGAAAAAAGGGAGTGAAGTCAACCTTGCTAGCCAGTACTTTCCTTGTAGTCAAGGGATGGTTAGAAGAGGAAGAATAGGAAAATGTGATGTTTGGTATTGATTTGCAATTCATTTTGGCGTTGAAGATGTTTAGTTGATGAAGTAATATGAGAAGAGAGATCCAAAGCATGGTAAAAAGGAGGTGTGAAATTTTCAATGTCATGGAGGAAGAAGAAGGAGAAAGAAGAAGGGTTTGAAAGGGAAGCATGGATCACTAAATTCAATGAAAAGGGGTTATTGTGAGAAAGTTAAGGGAAGAAGCTTAAAAATGCTACCTTTTTATTCTGTGAGAGAGACAGAGAGAGACAGAGAGAGAGAGAGAGAGAGAGAGAATAGTAGACCCTATATTTCATAGAGCCGTCTAGGGAAAGGTTTCTAAGGTGTGGACGTGTTGCAATTGTGTCTTGGACATGTGCCTTTTTAATACAAAATTTGTATTGAAGTATATATTGAATAATATTGAGCATAAAGACGAAGGATCTATTGAGTCATGATGTTTGATATTGGTTGAAATTATAAAAGCTTACCGTCCAAAGTAAGCTACTTGAAGAATTTGGTAAGAAGTAATTATAGATACGAAAGCTTTAAACAATTGTATACACAATGTTCTTGGGTTACAATATAATGATTAGTCAAACTGAAAAAGAAAAAAAAAAATTTGGTCGGCTTCTTTGACATGGTTTGACTTCCGTTAATTCAATTGGCTAGCTCAAACCTATTTGAACTGTCTCAATATTGTTTCTGGTGTACTTTAGGTTAAATAATGTATGTATAGCTACTCTTTTGGATAACTGATAATATTTAATACTATTTGGGATTAATTTTAGGATGGTTAAAAGGTGATTAAATTTTAAGCTTGATTTTTTGAATGACAAGAATGACTAGAATATTATTGGTGAACTAGAATTTTGTTGAGCATGCATCTAGAATTTAGTTAAGATTAGAGTGCTATAACTAGTGTGGTTTACATGTAGAGATAGAGGTTAAACCTATATGCACCGAGAGATTGGTTAATCTGAAGGGTTAATCCAGAACGTCCTGGAATTGAAAAATAGAATTTAAACTGCATGAACGCCCCTAAGAATCGGTAGACTTTCACAGTGTCTTAACATGGTTTAAATTGCTTACAAAATCACGAAACTAGTTGAGTGTAGAGTCGGGTTAGGGTCGATGCTCTAATCCCATTAAACAAGTTCTTGAGAAGAACTACAAACTATATGGGTAGGTAGCTCAAGATATAGATCCTATTGAGTGTAGAAACAGGCGAACCTGTAAACCAGTCTGTAAGGACCCTAAATTTCTATATACTTAGAGTTACTATTAATATCTTATGTTCATCTCTTATGCGGAAATATAACTCTTAAAAGAAAACTTTATCTATAGTATAAATGTTGAAAACATTTAAAACATCCTCGCTCAAGAAAATACATCCATCGTCTTACTTGTTTAAATACAAAATACTGAAATTTAGAGAAAAAAAAAAACAAATACAAAATAATTTTAAACTATGGAATGAAAAACAACCTATTCTAATCTAAGACTAGGAATTTAAATATGAGTCTACCTTATGCATTTCCACAGTCTCTACTCGCAATGTCGCCGTCCTCCGTACCTGTGTGTCTTGCCTTTACCTAAAAAATGATGTGGCTCATGGCCCAAGTAGTTCGAAAAATACTCAGTAAGTGACCCCACTGTAGGGGGCCATGCAAATGCAAACACATGCAATCATGCTCTTGGGATCTATCTTTATCTAGGGGTGACATCTAGTCTCAAACTACTATGGATGTGTAGTACTTCGCTACACACGACCTACACGTGCGAGTGTGAATCTCCAGGGGGTTTGCACACCCACTGGACCCTATCTGGTCAAGCTACTCTGTAGCGACGTCATGGGGTCAATGAAACCCTAGTGTCATTCTCCCCATGAACTTCTTTATCATCATACTATGCGCGTCTGCACTGATCATCTCTAGGGAAAATATCCCTATGCTTATGAACAACATGCATAAGGTCCCTCTAATTTCCATCTTAACATCTCTTCTAACACAACCCTCTGTACTCATCTCTTTGTTACAACATCCTTATAATATAGAAAATTTCAACATATTAAGACAAATGTCATGCAATCATCATACTCATCATATCGCCAAAAAGTGCATCAAGCATATCAAGTACGTCATACATCGAAATAATATTATGCACATCATCATGCATCATAACTCAAACATCATTATACTCATACATCATCATATACTAGTATACGACATCATACAATATAGCTCATACATCATACATTGTAACTCTTACAATTTCTAGCCTATTCTATCGTAAGGCCACTTACTTGGTTGGCCTTGGCCAAAATTCTATCTAGATTCAAATTTGGTTGCTTTCATCCTTCGAATTCCTTCTCACTTATATCGTGCATTCACCTATTTTGAATATGAACTTAATTGACTCAATAAAATATTGAATTCCATGTTTTTATTGTTTCTATATTGTGTTTGGTAATAAAACTTAAATTAAAAAAAAAAAGTGAATATTATTTCCTATTCATTGGATCATATTTCCATATTTTTGCCAATTTTCTTTTCTTTCCTAAAAATGATTATGTATCATGAATCAATTTACAAAACCGAGTGAATAGTTATTGTTATTTAATTTCTAACTAAAATCTAATAAGGTACAGCATGAGGAATAAAATGAAAATAAAAGAAAATGAATTATTTAACTAACCTATTGTGCACAAAGGAATTATTGATAGGACTAGAGAGGTATTTGGAAGAAGTAGAGAGATTAAGGAAGAGATGGTCAGTTTCTTATTTTCTTCTTATTTATTTTATTATTAGTTTTTTTTTTTTTGTTGTTACATAGTCTTGGTTGGACAAGGGACTACATGGGTAGGTGTTAGGATGAGAACCACTATTGAGCGTAGAAACGAGTCAAGGCTGACGACGCAACTTCGTAAACTGATCTTGGAAGAGATTAAGGACTACACGGGTAGACGATCAATGAAGAATCAATTGAAACTTCGAGACCTATACAATAGCTTAGAGCAGAGTAAGGGTGAACTCGAACTTCTTATAGACCAAAGAGAAATCGTGAGAATCTACTCAGAGAAGGAAACAATGGGAGAACACTAATGGTTGCTTAGTGAGTCATATTTTTATACTCACATTTTTTTTATCAAATTTAAATTTAAATTTTATTTTGCTTTTATTTTTTTTAAATTTTTTTAGCTTTAGTCCTTTTAGTCTTTTAATTTTTGAAGTCTCAAAAATCAAGTCGTGACATTCATATCGGTGTGGTGCTATGTGTCACAGTCGTACTTTTCCAACAACGAGGTGTCATGATCTTGGCATGCTCATGACAAATCTTATGAGAAACTCAAACCCCATAATCATTTTTCGCTCGTCTTAGTGGTTTCATCAAATCTTGGGTGAGGTTCCCCTTCGCTAACCCAAACACAACTTATGTGGAATCCACGTTTGCTTTGTCACACATGCCACACATGCTACTTATAAGTACATGTTCAATCCTCTGCAACTCTAGCCGACTTGCCTCTACACTAGGTCAAGTCATATGGCTCGACCTTGCTTAATCTTCTCTAGGCCAAGGTCTCTCATATTCACATCGCATCTCATCATCTTGGTTCTAAATGACACGACTATGAGTCATGATGTCATCTCATGTCTCGAGACAATTTGACCAACTTGATTTGCTTAGACATGTCTATCAAAACTAACCCATGTATCACTCATTTTGTTGGGGCCTCCCCAATTTTCATTGGCCATGAACTTTTTCATGTCCATGTCATGTCATTTACGGACTCCTCCATATCAAATAATGGGTGCATATACTAACCTCCACCACAGAGGCAGAGTGGGGGTTGTAACGAGAAGGAAATTAAATAAAAAAAATGGTCTTCGTGGTCGCCAGAAAACTACCGCTGAAGTTCCACGACCAATACGGAAATGCATCCCACGATCCACACAATGCGCCCCTCCCTTCTTCAGACTTCAATCTCATCTCGGACGCCTGTAGAGAGGAAGAAAAAAATGAAAGAAATCGAGAGTGAGAGAAAGCGCCGAAGTTTTTTGGCGAGCGTCCAACGAGATACCCACGACCTCGAAGCGTCGTATCCGATCGTTACTCCGAGCAAACCAAACCAAAAACACCCCTTCGGCTTAATATACACCCACACAGAGCAAGTACATGTCACGAATCGCCATCGCCACCGTCGGAAAAAGGGAATCCGAAAACCAGATTTTTAAGGAAGTGAGATCTACTTCCACGGATGTCCAACGATCAAGAAATTTTGTGGGAAAGAGAAGGAGAGGCAAATAGAGAGGAAGAGGAGGAAAAAGGGCGGAAAAAGACGTCAGAAATGACTAACAGAGGAGAGAGAAGATCGGCCTCGAAAATCGTAGGAAATTCGGTGAGGAAGAAGGATCCATCGGATCCGGGTAAACCTGAACCGAAAACCCGGCCTGCAACCAATCCAGCCCGGAACCAGAGGCCCAAATTTCTGCTCAGTCAACCTTTCGACCCTTTAGCTCACGGTCCAATTTGTCGGAGACTAGAGGCCATTCCTAGATGAGCTAAAGATAGGTGCCTAAATCATGATTGCATGTGATTGCCATTATCATGACCCTCATGGTGGGGTCACTCATTGAGTATTCCTTCAAAATACTCAGGTCATGTGCCATATCATTTTTAGGTAAAGGCAAGCTGGGGTCACTCATTGAGTATTCCTTCAAAATACTCAGGTCATGTGCCATATCATTTTTAGGTAAAGGCAAGCCACCCATGTACAGTTGACGGCCGCCCATGTATTTCATAAATTCTTATTTAAGAAAAGTAAGATTTATATTGCTAAATGCTCTATAAGAGATTTGCTTTTGAGAGAAGCACATGGTAGTGCCTTAACGGGGTATTTTAGGATTAATAAAACTTATAATATATTGCATAAACAATTCTTTTGGCCGAAGATGAAGCATGATGTTCATAAGTTTTGTAGCCAATGTTTTAAATGCAAAGAAGCTAAATCTAGATCACAACCAAATGGATTGTATACGCCTCTAAATATACCTAATGAACTTTGGTCAATATATCTACTGATTTTATTTTTGGTTTGCTGCACATAAAAAGGGTAAAGATAGTATTCTCATTGTGTAGACAAATTTAGTAAAATGACTCATTTTATTGTATGCCATAAGAAGATGATGCAAAACATGTTGCTGACTTATTTTTTTAAGGAAATAGTAAGATTAGATAGAATCCATAGAATAATTGTTAGTGAAAGGGATGTTAAATTTTTAGGTCACTTTTAGAAATTATTGGAGGGGTAAAATTGGTACAAAGTTATTGTTTTCAACTACATGTCATCCTCAAACTGCTGGGCAAATTGAGGTAGTTAATAGAACATTAGGAGCGCTCCTTAGGGTTATTATTTCTAAGAATATTAAGTCTTGAGACGAATTGCCATTTGTAGAGTTTTCATATAATAGAGAAAAATAGAGCAATTAGTAGTACCAATCATTGTTCTCCATTTGAAGTTGTTTATGGATTTAATCCACTTACGCTTCTTGATTTGCTTCCTATTCCTTCTAATATTTGTGTGAGTGAAGTAGCCACAAGTAAAGCAGATTTGATCAAAATATTTCTATGAATGAGTGCTCAATCTTGAATGTTGAAGAAAAGGAGCATATAGCACTATACATACAGGATTAAAACCTAACCTCTAATTTGGAAACTCTAGTTGGGCCGTTTGACTAAAACTGAGTCACAATCAATAATTTTTGTACAATTTTGTGAGAAACGTTGAAATTTGTCGATTTTGATTCTTACGATTGGCAGCCAGTATCCAAAAATGGTTTCGCTCCTGTCAAGTTTTCATTCATCCAACGTCGGGTTCCATTAGTGGCTCTTTGCTCGAATTGTAGGGTAGTTTTGAAAAGCTTCCTTCTCTTTCCAATATCTTAATATTTCCATTGGAAGTAGTGCTTGGACTTGAATGTTGAATATAGAGAGCCTATAACACTATACATGTTGGATTAAAATCTAAACCCTAATTTGGAAACCCTGGTTAGACAAATAAAAAAAAAAAACTAGGTCATAGTAGATAATTTTTCGACAATTTTTTTAGGAACTTTGAAATTCGACGATTTTGACACTTACGATCGGCAGCCAAAACCCAAAAATAGTTTCTCCCGAAAAGTTTTCGTTCGACCAATGTTGGGTTTCCATCCATGGCTATTTTCTCGAGTGCTAGGGCAACTCAGAAAAGTTGCTTTCACTTTCCAAAATCTTAATATTCCCCTAGCAAACAATGCTCGGACTTGAATGTAGAAGAAAGTGAGCCTTTTGCACTATACGTATGAGATTAAAACAAAAATCCAAATTTGGAAACCTTGGTTGGACCGTTGGAGAAAAACTTAGTCACAGTCGATAATATTTCGACAATTTTGTGAGCATTATTTAGGTTTACACGTTTTAATTAGTTTGATTAAATATTTTACTTTGACCATTTGACAAACACGTCGAATGGATTACCAATTTTGTAGGCGACCATTTTAAAAGAAATGGCACAGATTTAGTTTGCCACTCATAGTCATTTTTAGAGGATAGTTAATTGTTTAAATAGGTGAATCTCTTGACAAAAAAAAAATCACCTCCTTTTTAGCAAATCAAATTGCAATTCTCTCTCTCTCTCTCTTATTTTTACGCGTTCTATTTTCTTCCAACGACTTTCCTCTCTCTTCCCGTCAAACAATTTCCTCTCACACCAGAAAAGGATTTCCCTTCGAGTGTCGAAAAACAACAAGTGGTATTAGAGCCTGGTTGAAGCCATCGGTGGTATATCATTACAAAAGAGCCAATCTTATCAACAGTCAAGTTGAATAGCTCAAGTGGTTAGAGCGTCGACCTAATAACACACAGGTTTTAGGTTTGAGTAGAAGAAAATGCAAAGCGCGAAAATACACACATCGTGCAGTCCATCCCGAGCAGGCTCGCTCACTCCTCCGTGCCGCCGCCAAATGCCGGCATCTCCATCACTGCCATGAAGTGGCCGACGTCATGATGACAAACGTCGGGTTGTCGTTGAGCGAGTGATCAGGGAGACGACGACCGCCATCGTTCAGTACCCGATGCTGACAAGGTCCAACTACTACGAGTGGGCCTTGTTGATGCGCGTCAACCTACAGGCGCAAGGGTTACGGCACGCCATCGAGCCAGAGGGAGGAGAAACGATCGAGTACTGGGCATATTACGATCTGTGCCCTCAGAGATGCTGGCATCTCTCTCCACCAAGCGCATCGCGCAATCGGCCTGGGAGGGAATCGAATCCCGTCGGGTTGGTGGTGTGTGTGTGCGCAGCGAGTGCAAGAATCCAACATCGAGCAGCTGCGGAAGGAGCTCTCGAAGATCCGCTTTAAGGACGGCGAATCCGTCAATGACTTTTCAATGCGGATCACGGGGCTTGCCAGTATCACCACTCTCGGTGGGAGCATCAACGAGATAGAAATCGTGAAGAAGATGTTGCAGGTCGTCTCCGATCACCTCGAGCAAGTTGCGATTTTGATCGAGACATTTCTTGACGTGAACGATGGCCAATCCAGTGCCCGTACTGTAGAAAGAGAGGTCTCACCTGAGCAAGAATTGCTGGAGCAAGCTCAAGAACAAGGAGACGGCCGAGAAGGCCCATATGGCTCAATCCGAGGAGGACGAGCCAGCTCTTTTCATGGTGACTGCATCAGTCCTACCTGACGTCCCTAATTTCGATTCCAAATCCACAGAGGTAATTGACGACGGCATAATTGCTCCGGTGAGCGTCGAACCCAAGGAAGAGCTCCCCAAATCCATGGAGGTAATCAACGACGGCATAACTGCTCCGGTGAGCGTCGAACCCGAGGAAGAGCTCCAATTGTGCATAACAAAGGGGCACCGGCTGGGGACCCAATTTAACTGAAGGAGGAGTGAGTGTTCGCTCAAATCGGTGAAAGAGGCGAGTAGCAAGAGCATCGACAATGGGTCCTCGACACGTGGGCAACAAACTATATGACCGGGGACAAGTCTGCGTTCTCCGAACTTGACTCGGGGATTCACGGGACGGTGAAATTCGGCGACGGCTCCGTCGTCAAAATCGAAGGGCGCGGCACCATCCTGTTCGTCAGCAAGGGAGGCAAGCACCAGAAGCTAACCGGCGTCTACTTCATCCCGAGACTCAAGGCTAATATTGTGAGCCTGGGACAACTCGATAAGGCCGGTTGCCACATTTCCATCAAGTGCGGGTTACTTAGGATCTGTGATGATCGACGACGGTTGCTCACACGAGTTTGGTGCACGGCAAACTGCCTTTACATCCTAGAGTTGGAGATAGAGCAACCAGTCAGCCTCTTGGCCAGGTACCGGAGGATGAAAGGCCTACTGGGAAGAGGTGAACCACCTGGACTGGCAAGCGCGCCTGCTCGAACAAGAGGTACCGAAGGTGGAGCTCAAACAAGAGCTCGGGTTATTTAGGTTTACACGTTTTAATTAGTTTGACCACAGGTTATAGGAGGAGACTGTTATATAAAAGCCTGTTGGTTTCCTTATTTAGGTTTACACGTTTTAATTAGTTTGATTAAATATTTTCCTTTGACCATTTGACAAACACGTTATTACCAATTTTGTAGGCGATCATTTAAAAAGAAATGGCACAGATTTAGTTGGTCACTCTACTGCATTTTTAGGATAGTTAATTGTTTAAATAGGTGAATCTGTTGACAAAAAAAATCACCACCTTTTTAGCAAATCAAATTGCAACTCTCTCTCTCTCTTTATTTTTACCCGTTATATTTTCTTCCAACGACTTTCCTCTCTCTTCCTGTCAAACGATTTCCTCTCACACCAGAAAAGGATTTAGCTCCGATTGTCGAAAAACATTGGGAGCAAACACCAAAAAAGGGTTTCATTCCGTGTTAGTTTTTGTTCAATCGACGTAGGGGTGCCATTGGCAGCTCTTTGCTTGCGTTTTAAGGCCATTCCATAAAGCAACCTTTTCTTTCCAATATCTTACCATTGTCCTAGGGATCAGTGAATGTATGAATGTAGAAGAAAGAGAGCCTATAAGACTATAGGTAAAAGATTAAAACCAAAACCCTAATTTGGAAATCCTGATTTGGCAGTTTAAATAAAACTAAGTCACAGTTGAATTTTTTTTTTGACAATTTTGTGAGCAACGTTGTAATTTGATGATTTGACGCTTATGGTGACGAGCCAGCACCCCAAAATGGTTTCGCGCGCAACCAGCTTTTGTTCGACCGATGTCATGGTGCCATTGGTGACTACTTGCTTGCGTTCTAGGACAGTTCCAAAAACTTGCCTTCTCTGGTCAATATCTCAATATTCCCCTAGGAAGCAGTGTTTGGACATGAATGCCGAAGTAAGAGAGCCTATAGCACTGCGCATACGGGATAAAAACCGAAACTCCAATTTGGAAACTCTCATTAGGCAGTTTGAAAGAAACTGAGTCACAGTCGATAATTTGTTGAAATTCTTTTTAGGAATGTTGAAATTCGATGATTTCGACACTTATGATCGACAGCCAGCACCTAAAAATGGTTTCTCTCCTAGCTAGTTTTTGTTCGATCGATGTAGAGGTGTCATCGTTGGCTATTTGCACAGGTTTTATGGCAGTTTCGAAAAGCTATCTTCTTTTTCCAATATTTTAATATTTCTATAGGAAGTAGTGCTCGTACTTGAATTTCAAAGAAAGAGCCTATAGCACTGTACGTACATGATTAAAATCGAAACCCTAGTTTTAAAATCGTTGTTTGGCCATGTGAAAAAAACATGAGTCCCAGTCGATACTTTTTCGACAATTTCGACACTTACATTCCACAACCAGCACCCAAAATTGGTTTCGATCTCACCCAATTTTTGTTCGACCGTCATTGGGATGCTATTGGTGGCTTTTTGTTAGACTTTTAGGGCAGTTTGAAAAGTTGTCTTCTCCTTACCATATCGGAATATTCTTCTAGGAAGACATGTTCGGACATGAATGTCGAAGAAAGAGACAGCCTATAGCACAGTACGTAAGGAATTAAAACCAAAACCCTTATTTGGAAAGCCTAGTTGGGCCGTCATAGTTGATAGTTTTTCCAAAATTTTGTGAGTAACATTGTAATCTAATGATTTTGACGCTTACAATTGGCAGCCAACACCAAAAATTATTTCGCTCACGGACAATTTTCGCTTGACAGACGTTGGAGTGCCATTGACGGCGATTTGCTCACGTTTCAGGATCTCTTACAAATATCTTAATATTCCCCTAGGAAGCAATGCTCGAACTTGAATATCAAAGAAAGAGAGCCTATAGCATTGTCCATAAAGGATTAAAACCAAAAACTTAATTTGGAAACACTCATTAGGTTGTTTGAAAAAAGTCGAATCACATTCGATAATTTTTCAACAATTTTGTGAGGAATGTTGAAATTTGACGATTTGACGATTTGACGCTTATGATTGGCAGCCAGCACCAATGAATGGTTTCGCTCCCGACAAGTTTATTTGACCGACGTTGCAGTTTTATCACAGCCTATTTGCTTGCATTCTAAGGCAGTTTCAAAAAGCTCACTTCTCTTTCCTACATCTTAATATTCCACGAGGAAGCAATGCTCAGACTTAATTGTCGAAGAAAGAGAGCCTATGACAGTAGTATAGGATTAAAATTGAAACCCTAATTGTGAAACTTCGATTCGTCTATTCGAAAAAAACTTGAAAAATAGTCGATAATTTTTCAACAAGTTTGTTAGGAAAGTTGAAATTTTATGATTTCAATGTTTACGACCAGTAGCCAGCACCAAAAGTGGTTGTGCTCTCAGACAATTTTCGTTCGACTGTCGTCGGGCAGCCATTGGCGACTATTTGCTCACGTGCTATGGCAGTTCTGAAAAGCTTCATTCTCTTTCCAATATCTTCATATTCCTTAAGGAAGATGTGTTTGGACTTAAATGTCGAAGAAAGAGAGCCTATAGCATTGTACTTACGAGATTAAAATTGAAACCCTAATTTCGAATCCCTAATTGGGTCATTTGAAAAAAATTGAGTCACTGTGGATAATTTTTCGATAATTTTGTGATAAACTTTCAAATTCGACAATTTCGACTCTTCAGATCAGCAACCCACACCAAAAAATTATTTCATCTGCAACAAGTTTTTATTCAACCGATGTTGGTGTGCCATCAGCGTCTATTTGTTCGTGTTCTAGGGCAGTTCCAAAAAGCTATCTTCTCTTTCCAATATCTTAATATTTCCCTAGGAATTTTTTCTCAGACTTGAATGTCAAAGAAAAAGAGAGCCTATAGCACTGTACGTATGGGATTAGAACCGAAACCCTGGTTGGGCCATTTGAAAAAACATAGTCACACTCGATAATTTTTCGCCCATTTTTTAGGAAAGTTAATATTCGATGATTTTAATGGTAAAGATCAGCAGCCAGCACCAAGAAATCGTTTCGCTCCTTGCCAGTTTTTGTTCGACTGACGTCGGGATGTTATCAACAGCTATTTGCTCGCGTTCTAGGGTAGTAATGAAAAGTTACCCTAGGCAGCGATGCTTGGACTTGAATGTAGAAGAAAGAGAACTTATAGCACTGTACGTAGGGGATTAAAATCGAAACACTAATTTGGAAACCATGGTTGAGTCATTTAAAAAAAAAAAAAAAAGAGTAACAATCGATAATTTTTCGACAAATTTGTGAGGAATGTTGAACTTCGACGATTTTCATGCATACAATAGGCAACCGGCACCTAAAAATGATTTTGCTCCCGGCTAGTTTTCGTTCGATTGATGTCAAGGTGCCATTAGCAACTATTAGTTTGCGTTCTGGGGTAGTTCCAGAAAGCTTACTTCTCTTTCCAATATCTTAATATTCCCTTAGGAGACAGTGCTTGTTCATGAATGTCGAAGAAAGAGAGCCGATAGTACTGTACGTAGGATTAAAATAGAAACCTAACTTAGAAACCCTGGTTGGGCCGTTTGAAAAAAATTGAATCATAGTCAATAATTTTTTTAGGAACATTGATATTCGACGATTTCTACGATCTATAACCTGCACCTAGAAATGGCTTCGCTCTTGGCCTATTTTCGTTGGACCGATGTCAGGTGCCATTGGGGGCTATTTTCTCGTGTTCTAGGATCGAAATGGAAAGCTGCCTTCTCTTTCCAATGTCATAATATTCCCCTAGGCAACCGTGCTTGGACTTGAATGTTGAAGAAAGAAACCTTATAACATTGAACATACGGGATTAATATACAAACCCTAATTTAGAAATCCCGGTTTGATTATTTGAAAAATATTGAGTCACAGTCGATAATTTTTCGAAAATTTTTTAGGAACATTGAAACTCGATGATTTTGATGCTTACGATAGACAATCAGCACCCATAAAAGGTTTCACACCCGGCCAGTCTTCATTCAATGAAGTCGAGGTGCCATTGGAGGATATTTGCTCGCGTTCTAGGGCAGTTTCGAATAGCTACCTTCTCTTTCAAATATTTTAATATTCCCTTAGGAAGCAGTGCTCAAACTTTAATGTCGAAGAAAGAGAGCCTATAGCACTTTACGTATGGAACTAAAATCAAAACTCTAATTTCAAAATCCTAGTTGGGCCGTTTGAAAAAAATTGAGTCAGAGCCGATAATTTTTTGACAATTTTGTGAGGAACGTTGAACATCAATGATTTTGATACTTACAATCGAAAACGAGCACCTAAAAATTATTTCTCTCCTGACCAGTTTTCATTCGACCAATGTTGGATTGCCATCGGCCGCTATTTGCTCGCATTCTTGGGAAGTTTCAAAAGTTGCCTTCTCTTTCAAATATCTTAATATTCCTTTAGGCAATAGTGCTTGGACTTGAAGTCGAAGAAAGAGAGCCTATAGCCCTGTACGTATGGGATTAAAACTGAAACCCTAATTTTGAAATCCTTGCTGGGTCCTTTGAAAAAAAATATGAGTCACAATCGATAATTTTTCTACAATTTTGTGAGGAACGTTGAACTTCCACGATTTTGACACTTACGATTGGTAGCCAGCACCAAGAATTAGTTTTGCTCCTGGCCAAATTTCGTTCGACCAACGTCGGGGTGCCATTGGCGACTATTTACTTGCGTTCTCGGGCAATAATGAAAAGTTGCATTCTCTTTCCAATATCTTAATATTCTCCTAATTTGGAAACCCTTGTCACAGTTGATAATTTTTTGACAAAATTTTTAGGAATGTTGATATTAGGCAATTTCGACCCTTATGATTGACAACCAACAAACACAAATGGTTTAACTATCCGCCTGTTTTCGTTCAACCGATGTCAGGATTTACAAAACATACAACATAAAAATTTAAAAAAAAATGTTTTTGAGTTAGAAACATAGAGCAAATCGTGGAACTATTAAAATTGGACTTAAATTACATATAAAAAATTCAAAAATAAATGTCACACACAAAAACTTAACACACAAAAAGCAGAAACTTAAAATTCAATTTCTATGGAATGATCATAGATTTCCGCTACCTAAAGTTGCTACCATCATCTTAGTCTAAACTCATATCGAAATATAACTCTTAAAACATCATCATTAAAGTAAATAAATTTCAAAGATAAAACATACTTCATCGTTAAAAACATTGTCATGGTCTTACGTGTTTAACACATAATGATGAAATGAAATTAAAATTGAATATGAAATAATTTTAAAGAAATTAAAATTGAATATGAAATAATTTTAAAACATGAAATGTTAAACAACCTATTCTAACCTAAGTCTAGGAATTTAAATATGCTTCAACCGTATGCACGTGCCATGGTCTCTGATTTACGATATTGCCGTCAACCATATAGCGGCGCCTTGCCTTTAATTGAAAAATTATGTAGCACAAGGCCTGAGTATTTCAAAGAATACTCATTAAGTGACCCTACTATAGACGTCATGCAAAATGCAAACACATGCAATTATGCTCTAGGAACCTATCATTAACTCATCCTAAGGGTGGCCTCAATTTCGGAGAAACTTGGAAGTGTAGTACACCCCTACACACGACCCACATGTTCTAGTGTGACTCTCCAGGCGGGTCGCACCCCTCCTAGACAAATCATCGTCTTTTTAGTCTCAATTCGATTTTTGAAACCTTGAAAATCGAGTTGTGACAGAGTGGTATCAGAGCAGTCAAATTTTTTATTCTTTAGACTTTTTCCTAGAATAGAGAATCGTACACCTTTGTGACTCAGCACGACGACACGTCTCGCCGCGACTAAGTATACAGTCTAACCATATTTAGCACCTTACGATATGTTATGAGATCTTTAAGAACTTGATGTTCATCTTAGGTTACGTGGTTGTTATGATTACGTCATAGTGCCTTAAATAGTGAACATTTACTCTATATGTCGATGCTCGATCTGAGTTATTGTGAGTAGGTCAAAAGGGGTCACGTGGTAGCTTACTCGCCTTAGGAAGATAGAGAAGTGACACGGCAGAGTGCGTGACATTCAATCCATAGAGATGTACATAAGACTTCTTAAGGTCCAGTACGAGATGATATACCTATGACCCAACTTCCTGTGACCATAATTCTAGATGCAAAGCATGCCTCTATGGAGAACATGTAGTAAACCTAGACAATATAGAACATGCCTTGGTACACACCAAATAGTAGACCAAGACAATATTAGTCACTCAAGCAAAGGTGACCACTGGACGAGTTGAGCGCTCCTCGAGCACCATTAACTCAAGGAAAGTTCTTGAATTGAATAGTTTTAGTCGTTGATAGTGCCCTTACCCAGTTACATGGAACCAAGTTAGTGGATCAGTGGCACAGCAAAAACGAGGTTAAAGGTTATGGTGACGACCTTGCAATGTTTAAGTTGTCTTGTACGAGTAAATGGTGTCACACTCATGCTGAGAGACATGATACACTTTAGCAAAAGGGCACCCTAAAAATACTCAAACCATGGAAGGAGTAGTGACATAGTCCTAATTCAAAAGTGTTTATCTAATGAAGTACTATATAGTGAGAGTCAGACCCAAGAATTAAGTAGCCTTCCTTGATTGAAATAGGGTGTGAGGACGGTCCAAGAGTACGGTTTAATGCCTAATGAACTGATAAGGTTTGCACTAGAGTTGGTCAGTACATAGATGATTAGGATGGACCACTTCATTGCATACTCTAAAGATGAGATCTAGGACTTGAGATGCCCTTTCTCAAGTTATGCAGAAGCACTTTGTGGTGCTACGATGATGCAGAAGCACTTTGTGGTGTTAGGAAGATGGACATGTGCACTTGGATCAAAGTCTATGGAAACTATGTGTTGTTAATCACACCCTAACAAATGGTTATGCTAAGTAGTGACATTTAAATTTTAGGAGGGTGAAACGTCACAACGAGAGGTGGATATATCTCTAGAAGAACCGTAGGAGTTGGAAACATGTACATGCATAAGGAACTCGAGGAAGTATTCCCAAAAAGACTATGATGTTTGATATGTATTCAACATCCATTGGAAGATGTGCAGTCAGAGGATTTCTGCGGTCTTGGGACGGTAGAGTTACCGCCGAGACAATGTAGCAACTTGGGTAAGGAAAGTGGACAAGAAAATAACCTACTCTTGTAATTGGACATAAGCAACTTTCGAAGATGAAAGTTTTTAAGAAGGGGAGAATTTATAACACCCGATCCCGACGAGAAACTTAAAACCTAATTTTTTTCCTTCAAAGTTGAACTTTTGAAATTTTATTGAGAGTCCTAGAGACTAACTTGAGAGATAGAGGTAGAAGAGAAAAAAATTTAGAAATATCCCATAAACTCAAGAAAAATATAATAGAAAAATTATGAAAATTTAGAAAATATGTTGAAGTCAACTTCGAGGGGTAATTTGGTCATTCTGCCTTCCTTCCTCATTAAGTACCTTAGGTGTAGTAAAAGATAAATAAAAGAGAAAACAAAAAAGGAAAGAAAAGAAAGAAAAAAAAGACGAAAAGAAAAAAAAAAGAGAAAATAGAAAATAGAAAGAGAAGGAAGGTTCTAGAGAGAGAAGGAAAAGTAACCGCCACAATTCTAATCGGGGCCACTGGAAGTCCAAGTCTGGCAGATTTCTTTACAAATCCATTACAGAATCTATAAGAAGTATTTTGGGCCTTTCAATCATCCAAAACTCTCAAGGAATGAAGAAAATTCATAGGTAAGATCTTGAACTTTAACTTTGAATTTTCTTCAGATCCGTCAGAAATATTGGAACTTAGGTTCTGAAATACGAATACGTTAATTTAGGGAGGATCATCTGTTAATTTCATTTTTATCTTGACACCTACATCATGTACTCTTGAGAGGGAGAGCGATAGGGCTAGCTGCTATACGCAAAGGACCAATTTGCTCGAGAATCTCGAAGGGTTCGATGAATTGAGGACTCAATTTGTCCTTACGCCCAAACCTCAAGACTTCTTTCATGGGTGCCACCTGCAGGAATACTAGACCTCCTATTTCGAACTCTAAGTTCCATCGTCTTACATTGGGTAGCTTTTCTGTCTACTTTCAGCGGTGTGCATCCTCGATCAGATTTTTTGAACGACCTCATTAGTGAAACAAACTAGTTCGGATCCTACAAACTCTCTATCGCCTACTTCATCCCAGCATAGTGGAGATTTACACTGTTTTCCATACAAGGCCTCTAATGGTGCCATCTCGATAGTGGCTTGGAATTATCAAGTGAAGCTTAGAATCCCAACAGTGGCTTGTATGAGAAATCCAACCAGTGAAGCTTGGAATCCCAACTTCCCTTAAATCTAGTACGCAGCGTGTAGCATGTCCAGTAAAATTGATTTAAGTGCTCCATTTGACCATCTATTTGAGTATGAAAGGCGGTGTTGAAGTTGAGATGAGTACCCAACGCTTTTTGAAGGTCACGCCAAAATATCGACGTAAAGCATGAGTCTCGATCCGACAATATAGATGCTAGGACTCAATGCAACCTTACTATCTCTTTCACATACAGTTGAGCCCAATTGTTAATTATATATATTGTTTTTCCTGGTAGGAAGTGCGCCAACTTGGTCAACCTGTCAACAATTACCCATATCACTATGTAGCTCTTCATTGTTCTGGGTAGTTCTACATGAAGACCATAGCTATATTTTCCCACTTTCACTCTGGTATACTTAGGGGTTATAACATCCTTGCAATCTTTTGTCTGGGAGCTTTTACTTATTGTCATACTAAGCATTTGCCAAAAAACTTTGACACGTGTTTCTTCATACTTCGCCGCTATAAGTGTTGTTTCAAATCTTGGTACATCTTAGTACTTCTTGGGTGCATGGCAAATGGCGAGTTGTGAGCCTTCGTCAATATTTCATTCCTTTACTCCTCTATTGCTAGGATACATAGGCATCCTTGACATATTAGCCCATCATCTGAAGATTTCGAGAATTCATCCACTGGACTCTCTACTAGTTGGAATCTTATGTAGGCTAGGGTACTCGCGTTGGGAGTCAATGATTCTTTGTCTGAGGGTGGGTCGTACCGTGAGTTGGGCCAACTGTGCTTTGACTCCTTCAGTCACTACAACTATTTTAACTCGCTCGAAATCTTTTTATACCCGTACCTCTCTAGTAATGAGGGTCGGCGAGTGGGCCATCTTTCGACTTAGGGCATCAGTGACCACGTTTGCCTTTCCAGGGGTGGTACTGGATATCTAGATTGTAATCCTTCACCAATTCTAACCACCTTCTTTGCCTCATGTGCAACTCTTTCTGGGTGAAGAAATATTTCAAACTCTTGTGGCCCGTGTAAATTTTGGTTTTCTCTCCATGTTGGGATAGCCATGCTTCGCCACACGCTAAGCAACACGTGTCCCTTCCATGTTCGCGTGCAATCGCTTTCGGAGAATTTCCCCAACTTCTTTATATTTTCATATATTTTCTTACAAAATTCATTTCAACTTGGTTTATTTGCCATTGTTATTGTCGTATGAGTTTTAATCCATCTGCACGAAAGTATTTTGCTTATAATTTTTAAATTACAAACAAAGATACTTGAAAGTCCAAAATTGGCTAAAAATCAAGTTCTTACCATTTTTGGAGGGTTCCCAAACTCATTTTTAGGGCGCAATTCAGCCCCGGATTCCTTCGTAAAAAAATGTGCAAAGTATACCTAAATCAATATACTATAATTACCAAGGCTAATTCTACCAAATATTCATAGATATTGAGGAAAACCTAAGATTCTAAGTCTGTCATTTTTTCTTGTTTCTGGACAGAATCAAACTAATCAATCACCTCAAACGAATCTCCTCATCCTAATGAGAGCTTTTTGTGAAGAACTATTGGTCAAATTTAGCATCCTATTGCCGGTTGGAGTGTTTTTTCCTCTTAAAGCCATCTTCTTCCTCTCAAACCCTACCCTTTTTTTTTCCTTTTTTTTCCTCTTATTATTATTATTTTTTGCAAGTAATCTATCCAAGACCAAATTAGACCCTAAAAATATTAAAAGAGAAAATGACCCTAAGTTGACTTTGACCAATATTTTTCAATTTTTTACTATTTTATTTTATATTTTTCTAGGTCACAGGATTATTCCAATCATTTTTAAACTTAAAAAGGAAAAACCGAGAAAATTATATATAGTTGAGCTTAGGTATCACTATTTTTATTTGATTTTAATTTTACCATATTTTATCTTTTATTTTTATTTACTTTTATTTTCATCTTTTTAGTTACCCTCCGAGATTGAAAGTCTCGAAAATAGAGTCATGACAATTTAAGTTTGATGGGTAGGTTGAACTAATTTCCATGAGTTTGAGTAAAGAATCTCTCTTACCTTTAATCAAACGAGTTTATCATTTAATATATATATTTATTTATTTATTTATGAGATTTGGATCATAAATGCGATTGAATTTTAAGTCTAACCAAGCACCATGCTTGAACCCCATCCCCACAATGTCCCTATCGAATTTAAATACACCAAATTAATGTCTTATGTCTCATATCCTCATAACCAACAAACAAAGCCTTGTTTCAATTGTCTTTTACTTTCAAGTGTTTTCCAAATGTACCTTTCCAAAGTTTTTTCTTTTCTTTTCTTTTTAACTATTTACAATTTTGAACACTTATTTATTTAGAGTTTTTGAAATAAAATATTAAAAATTAGAAAATTGCACAAAAGCCCCTCAAGAATTGGGTATTTGTAATCCCCATACCGTGTAAATCTTCATAATCAAATTTTGTTCGAATGGGTTAACTTGGATTAGCCGAAGAAAATTCTCCTTATCTTGCTTTACTCAAAATTGAACCGAACCAAAAGGATTCAAATTTCTTCAAATCCAACAAGTGAGATTTAAAACTAAAGTGATACTAAATATGTAATGACTCTAAATTTTTTACTTAATCTACGATTGTTACGGTATACATACCATGAACATTGAATGCGGAATTACTCTATTTAAACTTTCATATAACATAACTTTTATCTTAAAATACAGTCATGGACTTACGTGTTTTGAAAACACATTTAAAATGACACAACAAAAGACTAAATAAAATAAATAAACGTTTAAATTAAAAACACCATATTCTAGCCTAAATCTAAGAAAATAAATGTGACTACCCTATTTATGTTTTATGGTCTCGAGTTGCGATGTCGTCGTCAGCCATACAAAAATGTATTGCCTTTAACCTGAAATAAAAGTAGCACCTGACTTAAGTGTCTAAAGAAATAATGAGTAAGTGACCCCACTCTTGGGGTTAAATGCAAACCCATACAATTTCATGATGAAACCTATCATAACAATTTGTTTTCTTACGGCGGCTAGCCTAACGGGCAGCTTGGATGTGTAATTAATTTCCTACACACGACACACACGTGCAAGTATGGACCCACTAGTCGATTCACACACCTCCTGGGCCCCTTTTCTTGTCGGGCGAGCATACTTTGGGAGCTCTCTATGCTAGAAGTAGCGGCCGTCACGACAGCATTAGGTTAAACATAATGATCGTTTTTCTGCCTGACCGTTGCAGCATTATGATAAACATAATGATCATTTTCCTGCATGGTCATCGCACCATTATGATAACCATAATGATCGTTTTCCTATCTCGTAACGTACGCGTCCGTACTATCGTGAAAGGATAAGGGGTATCCCCCAATGCATGAGCACACAATAATGCATGAGATCTCAACATTTTTCCATTTTCATTATCATTTAATACAACCCTGCTAGCATTTTGTACATATCATATCGCTTTTTATATCATTTATCATATCTTTCATGCATACGTCGGAGTTGTATTTCGTGCTAGTTCGTCGTTTTGCATGTCAATCATATCATATTATTTATGTCGCACATATATCATATCATAATGTTTTCATACTTCCAGACATAATAATTCTCAACATGCACGTATCATGTCATATCGTATATCATAACAATCACATAACATATTCTTAACATATCGGTTCACATTTTGTCATATCATAAACATCACTTTATTTCGTACCATAACCTATATCATATCAACCTCATACCATTTTACTACATATTTATATATACATTCGTCATTACCATATCCTATCATAATTATATCATTTTGTAAACACTTCGTGGTCATATCCTTCCCTAACTTATCATAGTTTTATCGTTATTATGCATATCACAGTCATATTGTTTCATAAACATACCTTAGTCATATCATTTCCTAAACTTATCCTAACCATATCGTTTCATCAGTCCATCGAAATCATATCCGTTGCGATACATAACTTTGTCGTATCGTTTTATCAATCTATCATAACTCTAACATTTTTTTTATACATAACCTTATCGTACCATTTTATCAATTTATCATAACCATAATGTTTTCTATACATAACCTTATCGTATCGTTTTATCAATTTATCAACCATAACATTTTGTATACATAACCTTATTGTATCGTTTCATCAAATCTATCATGATCATATCCTTATAGTCATATCGTTTCCATATGCATATCCTTAATCATACCGTTTCCCAATGTACCCTAAATCATATCGTGTCATGAATGTATCCTAGTCTTACTGTTACAGAATGCATCTTAACCATATCGTTTCATGAACGTATCCTAGTCATACTGTTACAAGAACGTATAGCTAACCATATTGTTCTATCAATCTATCCTAATCATATATTTTTCTATACGTAATTGAACCATATCGTTATATCAATCATATATAAATCATATCATTACATTACGTTTATCGCATTCTTCTCATATTCTACCTCACACATATCATTGAACATATCATAAAATAAGAGTTATCATATCATTCACATATCATAATACATACATAACATATCATAGTCATATCAATTCTTAAACAATTCACACATATCAAATTTTTGACATGTATAGAACCAAAGAGCACATGTCAGCATCAAATATAGTCATACCAATATTAAGGTCACTTTATGGTTAGCTTAGGCTGGTGTCACCAATTTATCCTTAATAAAAGTTCAGTTTTGTCCTTTGTATTCAAGTCAACTTATATGAACTCATGACATCAATTTCAATTTTCATTCTCTAAATTTTTACAATAGTCCATGTGTTACACTTCATGTGGGCATTATAGACTTTGCATGAGTAGAGTTTTGGAACGACAATATTATTTAATTCTATTTTCATTAAAGAATTATTCATTAAAAATCTCATTTTCTATTATTACTGTTTTAGGGAAGATATTGTTACACTTATACCAAACAATTTGATAGAGTTTCTTGTCTTGATATTTATTTTATTTTTTTTAATGATGTTCACCAAATCTTCCATTTTGATTATCTACTCTTAAATTTCATCTATGTATTCTCCCTATTAAATTTTTCTTTTTTCATCTATGTATTTACTCTATTAAATTTTTCTTTTTTCTCTATGTATTTAGTAGGTTAAATTTTCCATTTTTCCTCTCTTTCTCTTCGTTCATGTATTTATTTTAATTCTTTAAATTTTCGTTTTTTATTTACTCTATTTTTATCTTGTAATTTGATTGATCTTGATCAATTTTCTTTTAATGTATTCTTATTTTCAAATCTTCCCTCTTCCAAATCTTCCCTCTCTCTATCACGGTGTTTATTTATTTATTTATTTTAAAATTTTGTTACCCGTTCTAATTTCTTCCCTCTCTCCCTATCACAGTATTTATTTATTTTTTAAATTTTATTAGCAGTTCTTATTTCTTCCTTCACTCTCTATCAGAGTATTTATTATTATTTTTTTAAAATTTTGTCAGCAGTTCTTATTGATTCTAAAGTGAACAGCGTACATACTAATTAAAATCTGAATAATTGGATAAAGGAGAGGAAGATTTGATTCTGACTTATTTAGCTAACTATAAAAGGAAAAGGAGGGTGAAATATGATTTATAGCCCAAGTCTCTCTCTACATAAATATGCCCCATCTCCTGTGAATCTGCCTCTATTGATTATGCTGTATTGGCTAAGACATTTTCTGTTTTTCTTACCTCTGACCTTTTTTGTTTTTTTGTTTGTTTTGTCAGGAACGGTTGTTTGTTTTCATATTCTAGCGTAGAAGATAGATAATGGGGGGAAGGGATAGAGGGTAATAGAGAGATAATTGGGGAAGGTGTTAAAATATGATAGCAAATAGAATCAAGACCATGAGCCCATTTATATTTATATTAGTAAAATGATTCAGATATTTTATCATAAAAATAACTAGATATTTTAGGGAAGGGAATTATCTATTTTATGAAAAGATTTAGATTTTTTAGAAGTAATTTTAGTAGAATAATTGAGATATTTTAGAATAAAGATTGAGTAGATGGCTTACCCTCTAATATGAATACCCTCCACCTAACTAGGTTTTCATCCCAAGAAATATATAGAAGTAGTATTCTACAAGTGTCTTGTATTCTCTTCTTGATTGGTGTTAACGAAGAGTGCAAGTGTTTCCCACAAAGAATTGTGTTCAACAATCTGGTATCAGAGCGAGGTTAGTGTAGGTTGTCTGATATATTGGAATTCTTAGTATGTTTTGTGGTTGCAGCGCTGTCTGATCTTCCACATCAGAAACGATTTCTTGAGATTATTAGTGAGTGAGTTTCTTTGTGTCGTGAGTAGTTTGTGACTCTGCAAATTCTGTGTCGAAAAGACTTGTTTGGTATTACTGAGGTATTGCCAACACGATGGGTGATTTCCAAATCGTAGGAGGAATCAAGAAACTCAACAACAACAACTACAACACTTGGGCAACATGCATAATGTCCTGTTTACAAGGACAGGACCTTTGGGAGGTCGTTGGCAGGAGTGAAACTACGCCACCAGAGGAGGATTCTAACGACACCTTGTGCAAGTGTGTTAGATAAAACCTGAGTTTTTCCGTATTTAGATTCACACGATTTCATTAGTTGATTGAGTACCTCCGTTTGACCATTTGACAAACACTTCGAATGGATTACTAAGGTTTGAGGCAATTTTGTAGGAAGTGGCACAGATTTAGTTGGCCACTCACCAGGATAAATTATATTTAAATAGAAGATTTAACCACCTGATTTTAAGCACAGTCAAAATTTCAGCCATTCTCTCTCTTTATTATTTTACGAGAAAAGGATTTCCCTAGCCGATTATTGAAAAACAACAAGTGGTATCAGAGCCCGGTTGAAGCCATCGGTAGTATATCATTGCGGAGGAGCCAACCTTATCAATTGTCAAGTTGAATAGATCAAGTGGTTAGAGTGTCAACTTAATAAAGCACAGGTCTTAGGTTCGAGTAGAAGAAAATGCAAAGCGCGTACCATCTTAAGTAGGCTCGCTGGCTTGCATGCCTAAAGCTCTGTGACGACACCATCAGCAAAAGAGCAATGGGCCTTAAGATTTAACCAATTTTTGTTCAGTTCTAATTCTGTTTTTACTTGAATAGGGACCTAATTTAAAGAAATTAGTATTTTTGGACACCTCATGGACAAAGAAACGCTAGCAAAAGGGCACGCGTCAACCAGGTAAGTCACCATCCGGTATTTAGGAAGAAATACTTGTAGGATTCGCTCGGATTGCATGCATGCTAGTAGTTCTGCTTCAGATTAGCTCTCCATGTAAATAATTAGTCATATGACGAGCCAATCCAGTGCTCGTACTGTGGGAAGAGAGCTCAAGGCTCAAGGCTAATGTTGTGAGCCTGCCTGGACTGGAGGACATGCCACCAGGGACACCGGGTCTATAGGGGCACAGGTTTTGTTAGATAAAACCTGAGTTTTTCCTTCACACGATTTCATTAGTTGATTGAGTACCTCCGGGCCAATCCAGTGCTCGTACTATGGGAAGAGAGCTCACCTGAGCATGAAGGAGGAGTGAGTGTTTGCTCAAATCGATGAAAGAGCGGCAAGCAGCAAGAGCACCCAGCGATGGACTCAGGGATTTGCAGGACGGTGAAATTCGACGACGGAAGTTGACCGACGTCTACTTCATCCTGAGGCTCAAGGCTAATGTTGTGAGCCTGCCTGGACTGGAGGACATGCCGTCAGGGACACCGGGTCTATAGGGGCACATGTTTTGTTAGATAAAACCTGAGTTTTTCCTTCACACGATTTCATTAGTTGATTGAGTACCTCCGTTGTTTGCCACTAGCCAGTTAAATCTGTTCATAAGATTTAACCAATTTTTGTCCCGGTTCCAGTTCTAATACTGTTTTTACTTGAATAGGGACCTAATTTAAAGAAATCAGTATTTTTGGACACCTCACGGGCAAAGAAACGCTAGCAAAAGGGCACGCGTCAACCAGGTAAGTCACCACCCGGTATTTAGGAAGAAATACTTGTAGGATTCGCTCGGATTGCATGCATGCTAGTAGTTCTGCTTCAGATGTAAAAGGGCACGCGTCAACCAGGTAAGTCACCACCCGATATTTAGGAAGAAATACTTGTAGGATTCGCCGGATTGCATGCATGCTAGTAGTTCTGCTTCAGATTAGCTCTCCATGTAAATAATTAGTCAGATTAAGTATTGTATTTGTATTGGGTAAATTACATGAGTGTGTTGTATGTTTTAAGCTTCCGCTGTATGTATGCATGCGTTAATTTATGTTAGAATTGTGTATGCCAGGTTTCGGGTGCTTGATGGACGAATTCGCCCCATTGAGCGTGACCTTCGTGCTCTGGGTGCTTGATGGAGGTCATCGCCCCGTTGAGCCGGTATGCCTAGCTTGCATGAATTACATACTATGATGTTAGAAGAAGATTGCATGCATCCTCTGTTAATTGCTAGGGCCCATTTCTATGATAAGATTAGGGAATTTCTGTTAGGAGCGATATGCCGCTCTAGTCTGACTTAACTTTCCCCTAGAAACTTAGCGGTTTACCACGGCAAGATGGTACCCCGGAGTGTTCATAGATTGCTAGCGTGTGAATGGTATCTATAGCTTCGTGGGAGGACCAAGGGGTCCCTGATCAGTCTTTACTACTCTTAGCCATTTCGCATGGGAAATGTGTCCCCACGTCGTACAGCCCATTAGCTGCATGGGAACGGGTCGGGTCGCGCCCCCCCATAGGGGGACTAAATGGGCGTAGGGGTACTCAGCACACCCCTAGGCTAGGTACCATGTAGTCCCAGATAGCCATGTAGAGGTAGCACCTCATAGAGAGATACCGACCACATTAGCTTGGCATAAAGAACCTCTAGGCATTTAATGAAAGAACGAAGAACTAGTGAAACCCAAGGGGCAAGCCCCAAGGGACCAGGATTAGAACCAGATGTCCTAGAACCGAAATAGGAAACCGTGGCAACCTGTTAAATTAAGATGCGAAGAGAGCCTACAAGTAGGTGGCTTACTGAGTATAATTTTTATACTCATCCTTGCTATGTTTTTCTTTTCTTTTTTAGGAGCGCGAGGCGTCGGTCAAGAGTGGGCGTGATCAGACGGGAAGTGTCACAGAGGAATGAGTTGTCCCGGGGCGTCAGTCTAGTCTTAGTCTTTATGCACAGTCAAAATTTCAGCAACTCTTTGTTATTTTACACATTTTATTTTCTTCCAACAACTTTCCGTCAACGATTTCTTCTCACCGAAAAGAAAAGGATTTCCCTGGCCGATTATTAAAAAACAACAAAGTGGAGAATCAAAGCAGGCAAAGCAATGTTTGTCTTGAAAACTACAACCGAAGAAGAGATTTAAAACATATTTGGGATGACAAGACACTGAAAGAAGCATGGGACACGTTCGTGATGTTGTTCTCAAAGAAGAACGATACGAGGCTACAACTTCTGGTGAACGAGTTGTCAATTTCACAGCGTAACAAGATGATTGCTCAGTACTTCCACAAGGTCAAGTCGATCTGTCGGGAGATTACTGAATTTGACCCGAAGTTTGCCATTGAAGAATATCAATGAAGAGAATCATTATCCATGGATTGCGACCAGAATATAGAAGTTTCATTATTGTTGTACAAGGATGGCCTACTCAACCATCACTTGAGTTTAAAAATTTGTTGGCTAGTCAAGAAGCCATGGGTAAACAAATGGGAGGAATCACATTAAAACGTGAAGAAGAAGCACTCAACACAAATGAAAGTTGGAGCAACAGTAAGTCGTTTACCAAACATGGATACAAAAATGGTGACAAAGGAAGAAACAACCAAGGAATTGCACAACCAGAAAAGCCTAGAAGAAAGACAATAATAACTCTTAAGGGAAGAGATTTAAAGGTAATTGCTATAATTGCGGGAAAAATGGCCACATATGCAGAGATTGTTGGTCCAAGAAAAAATCTGTCTAAAGCAACGGAACATCCTCCAACAAAGAGATTGAGGATGAATGGGATGCAGAAGCAATATGTGACATAGAAGAAGACGAGCTAGTGCTCATGGCAATGATGAGAGAACATATTGATTATGAGAACGATTGGATCATTGATTTACGATGCTCAAACCACATGATTTACGATCAAAGTGGTGCAATGGAAGAGGGCCGGCCCTCAAAGAAGAAAGTATTACCAGTCTTGGATAACACTAAAGAAATTCTTCCACAGAAGATGAGAGAGCAAACTGAGCAAATTGAAGAAATTTTTCCACAGAAGTTGAGGGAGCAAATTGTATATATTTTCTTAAATGCTGATGTGCTTGGAGATTTGAGTGACATTGATGTTAATGAGCAAGAAGTGACTCAACCAAGTGAACCTAGTGAAAAGGAAATAGCACATCAACAACTTAGACAGTCATAAATAATCCAAGAGCGAAATTCAGAGTATGCCAACAGAGTTATTATATAAGACGAAGTTAAAGGACCAGAGACGTATGAAGAAACATTACGCAATACGACTTGGCAGCAAGCAGTGGAGGAAGAAATTATAGTCTTTGAGCAAAATCAAACTTGGAAACTAGTGTTAAGACCAATAGATATCAAACTCATGTCTTGCAAGTGGGCTCACAAAATAATGTGTCTCTCGGATGGATCAATCGTGAGATACAAAGCTCAAACTGTAGCTCAAGGGTTCTCTCAAGAATATAGACTAGATTATGATGAAACGTTTAGTCTAGTGGCGAAGATCACTATCGTACAGGTTCCTCTAGTACTTGTGGTAAATAAAGATTGAAAATTTTGGATATGAAGAATGTATTCTTGCATGGAGAGTTGGACCAGGAGAGCTACATGAACCAACCAAAGGGATTTGAAAATGAAGTTGGAGCCATTACTGAGTACAACCAAAGTCCAAAGAAGCTTCATTTGGACTGGCTCGAATATCTTGAGATATGACAAAGGTACAATCAATTATAATCTTTTGTACAAAAGAAGCAAAGACTTCAAGCTAGCTAGATATCGTGATGCTGATTATGTTGAATATCACGATACTCAAAAATCAATCACTAGGTATGTTTTCAAGCTCGGTTCGAGAATAATTTTTTGGTGTAGCAAAAGACAACCAAGAGTATCATTGTCAACTAAAGAAGTAGAGTATAGAGCAGTGGTTGAAGCAGCTGAGGAGAGTACATGGCTGAAACTCTTGATGGAAGATTTGCACCAGAAAATTGACTATCCAATATCACTTAATTGCGACAACCAATTTGTGATTCGCCTAGCAGAAAATTCGGTGTAGAGTGTTAAAATATCATCACTAGCCCAATAGAATGAAGCCCAATAATTGCATGACCTCATTTATATTTATTTTAGCAGAATGATTTAGGTATTTAGATTTTTTAGGAGTAGATTGTATACTATAAATACCTCTCCACTCTACCTATGTTTTCATCAAGTGTTTTGTATTTTCTTCTCAATTAATGTTAATAAAGAGTGGAAGTGTTTCTCAAAAGAGTGAAGTGTTTTCCACCCATAGTTGTGTTCAACAAGGGGTTGGTTGAGGAGAGATAATTGGGAGAATGGATGATAATTGAGGGAAGGGAGGAAAGTTTAATGAAGAGATAATTGGAGGAAGGGAGGAAAGAGTAATGGAGAGATAATCCGGAGAAATGATGAGAGATTTATGGAGAGAATGTTTTTTTTTAAGAGAAGTAATCTTTCATTTTAAAATTTTTTTTTGTTTATTTATTTACTAACATCTAAAATTGAAGTGATACTAAATATGTTATGGATTCGAACAACACTACCTCTCTATTATTAATCAAGCAAAAATATGGTGCATATCTTTTCATAAACCACCACAGCCAGATGGTACTTGTTCCCTATGGATTTATGTAGCTTTTAATAATATGGTTATACTTTTTTTTTAAGTGTTTTGAATGAGGCCATTGATTATTGTGTGTACATTTTAAATTTTGAATTTTTTTGTTTTTGCTTAACAAGTGCACGAACTTTTAAAAAAAAATCTAATTAATCTATCAACTATCTTTTTTATTTTATTTTATCTTAGACATAAAAATTAATAGTTAGTAATAAATGCATTATTTAAATAATGTAAAATAGGTTTGAAAATTTATTAGGTAAAAAATTTAATTTCCGTCGACACAACATTTATTTATTATTATTATTATAAAATATATTGTAGACCATATATATATATATATAATAAAAATAAGGTTAAACTTATGATTTAATTAAAAAAAAAAACAAATGGAATTTCTATATATATACACATAATTTTTTTATTTGGAAAAAATTGAAGTGGTGCCATGTTCGTATCACATTTTTTGACCGAGAAGATTTTTATTCAGCGGCGGAGAAGAAATTAATTACATCATATTTAATTCTACAAATGGACCCATCGAGAATTTCCTGTACATTTCACGAATGTTATTTCATCCATCATTAATGCAACCAAAAACTGTGGGAGACTTAACAAGTCTCTTCAATTTTAGCAAATTCCCAATTCCAATTCACCCCTTTGCATTTTCACACATTCTTCTGCGCAATTAAAATATACACAAATTTAAACCCATAAAATTAGAGACTAATCCTTATTTGAATTTTGAATATGAATCATTATAAATAGTATCAAAGCCAAAGCCATGTCTCTCTTAGCATGATGTAGTTTGGAGACGAACTAAGACAGAACCAAGTGAGCATGTGACGTCCAAATAAAAAATGGGTACATGAATGAAATGAGACTATATCTATTTAGAAAGATCCTGAATATATAATGACTAAAAATGTTTAAGAGAATTAGAGGTTACTACCTATACTAATAAGGTGGACTTTGGTTTTCAATTCTCAAGATGCATATGAGTGGGGACAAAACATCACGAAAGACTCTTAGAAGTCAGAAGCAAACCATGTAAACAAAAATAATATCTAAAGAAAAAGAAGATTTGGATGAGAGAAAGATGACCACAATTTCAGCTCAAGAAAGAAAGTCTCAGACAGCCATGTGGGTTGTGGGTAATGTATATATGACAGTTTCAAAGAAACACTTTTTAATATATATGTCCTCAATTCAAGTAAGAATACCAATGTCCTTTCCCCGCTAAAAATTATATGAGTGAAGACAAAATATGTTAAAAAGATCGCATCTATGAGTGAACTATTCTATTGTAATGAAGTAATGGGTAGGGTTGAGGGGTTGAATCTAGTTTTAGGGTTTGGAATGAGAGGGTAATTCCACATATGTGCAGCAATTATAAGGTTAATTGAAGAAATAGGGAATGGAAATTGGTATTAAGGTCAAAAATGGCATTTGCCCAAATATACCTAACCTTTTTGTACGCAAATCCCACGTTGCAACATATGAATCCCCTTTGTTTCAACTCCATTGTCTTAAATTCCTCAAACAATTTTAGTCAAGTATTACGCATTGCAGACGTTAAGAGTGATGAATGAAGAGGCCTTCCGTTTTTATGCAAAATTGGGTTTCTTAAGTATAATAATTTTAATTAAAGTAATTACAATAATGAAATTTCAAACTTGCAATCCACGTGACTCATCTTCAGATTCGATATGCCCCTGGACCCCACTCCCCTACCTTTCTTCCTACACCCTCCCACCCAAAAGATGGATGACCTAATTATTTGTTTTATTTTCCCTTTTAATTAGCTGTATATTTTTAATTTTTGGTTTAAATTTGAAATATACTACTTTTCCCCTAAAAGAAATATTTAATTATTAAAAATTGATAATTGTGTAATAATAAACCATTTAGGGAGGGAAGAAAAGAATTACATTAAAGCTAAGTAGGGTTTGTTTAATTATTATTTAAATCCTTGTTCTCAAAGGCGTTGACATTGAAGGATGTGGAATAATAGAGGTAGCCTTACTTAGCGTGTCACCCTAATTTCTCTTCACTTTCCTTCTTCTTCTTCTTCTTCTTCTTCTGCTTCTTCTCCATGCAAAATTAAAATATATATACCCCTTTCCCATTCCCCACAAACTTCAACTCTCAATTCTTCTTATTCTTCTTCTCATCTCATCTCATCTCCTCTGTCCTTCCATGGCGCCCGCTCTCTCCAACACCTCCATCTCCTTCCTCCTCCTCCTCCTCCTCCCCATTCTTCTCCCGCCCTTCACCTCTGCAAGGCCACCTCCGGCAACAATGCCCACCCACAATTTCTTACCCACACCAAACGCCGCCATCCAATTCCAACGTCAATTCTTCAGCTTCCTTCCCAAAGGGGTTCCCATTCCGCCCTCCGCGCCTTCCAAGAGACACAACTCCGTCCTTCACTCCGCCCACCGCGACTGAGTTTTGACTTCATTGTTTCTTTTTTTCTTTTTTTCTTTTTGTTTTTTAGTTGATTATTAGGAATTTTGTTATCTGGAGCCTGAATGGAAAGATGTCAAATCGTTACAGGCTCTTTTTTTTTTTTTTTGGTTTTTTGAAATTATATAGATACTGTGTATATGAGAAATATATAATTATATATATGAATAGAAGAAGTGGGTAGGGAATTTGTTTTATTTACAATACCATGTAGTTTTGTGACTATTATACCTCGATATTTACAATGGATGCTCCAAATTCTGCGTGTCTCGGGTCTAAACCCATATTAGGCTGGTGAAAGAGTATATAATAGATGCCTAATACCAAATTGGTAAACATATATAGATAAAGGGTTGGTGTTTGATTGAATTTTGGGTTAAATTAAAAGTTGATTGAAGGAAAGTGGAGAGAGTGGTTCAAAAAAGTGGTGTAGCTTTGACAAGGAAGAGGATGTTATGGCTGCTAATCGGGAGGCTGTTTCCTAAGGAAGAGGCTTGCTTAATTAATGTACCGCCCTGCCCCACTGATTGCCTCAAATTTCTTTGCCTTCCCATTTTCAAACCCAAACCTTTGACCTACTTTACCTGTCGGTGTTTAGGCCCCCAACCACCACATTCATCCCTCGCTCTCTTCTTCATTTCTTTGCTTTGCTTTGCTTTTTTTCCTCCCTCGGTTTTGACATTTGTGATACTCCATTCTCTATGTCTCAGATTTCAATAAATTTATTTTCACTTGCATTTATTCTCTTTTTTTTTAATAAAAACTACAAACTTCTACATATATGTAAGTCAACTATAAAACCAAAAGCCTTAAATTTAGTCCATTAGAGGGATAGCAAATCTATTATGACAAGTCGCACAATATTATTATTACTAATTCACTTTTATTCTACAACGTTATTTTCTTTAAAATTAATTTCAACATATTTTTCCGCTCTTATTTTTTAAAATATTTCTTTCAACCATAATCATACGTCAATATTGTTTGCGAAGTTCAAATTTCACACTGCTAACTTATTCAGTGGGTTTAGAACAAGTGTCACACAATCGTTGTTATATTGTCACAAGAGTGCGATTGTGACTAGTGGTATTAGAGTCGAGTCGGGTTCCTGGATTGTAGTACACAAACATGTATGCTGCAAAACAACTAGACTAGTCTTAGACGGACTGAGTAGAAATTGAAGAGCAGTTACTTTGCATGAGTGATGTTCCTGTTGGAATTGGGTTTTTGGAGTCTCGCATGAATGAGATTGTTGCTAAAGTCAATAGGATTGATGAGGTGGTAGTGTCGAGGCCTTAGAAGACAAGACTACAATTGCTAGTGGATTCGAGTGTAGAGATAGCTCAACAAGCCTTGTTGCCCAAATGAAGGAACGCATTGAGGGTTTAGACAATGTCGAACAAGCAATCTTTCAGATAGTCTCAGAAATGTTTGATGATTTAAAAGCAGTCCTTATAGTGGTCAGGGCTGAAGTGGTGGATTTAAGTGCAAGACTAAACCTCACCCTAAGAGCGGTGGGAAACCAAACCCCAGCTAGAGTATAGTCCAATTTAACAAGATAAAGGTATCGAAGCCTACGCCCTTTTATGGAGTTCGAGATGCCAAGATTCTAACGTATCTTTGTAACGACCCTAGATTTATACTTGCCTAAATTCGTTTCTGTCATCATAACCTATGCTCTTATGCAGAATTAAACATTTAAAGCTTCATCGTAAAACACTGTCATGTACTTACGTGTTCGAAAACATCTTTAAAACAACCTAACGAAATACTAAATGAAATAAACAAAAAATAAAAATAAAAGCACCTAATCCTAACCTAAAGTCTTAGAAATAAAATTCCACTAATGCATGTGCCATAGTCTATTTGTGAAACTTTGCTGCAAAAAATAAGTTATAAAAATACAAAGGACCTCACAACACTTTGTCACGTGTATACGCAAGGAATTTTAGGTCACTCTATTTGCACTCATTTAACATAAATGAAGCTCTGATTCTCACCTCTCAGAATTTTCAATAGAGCCAACGTTGGATTTTAGGTTTTGGGTCAATTAAAAAATAAATAAAAAATCAAATTGAAATGAACCCAAAGGAAACATATATCCGATCTTGAGCCTGATGCTCTAATACCAAATGATAAAGAATCAACCCAAGGGAGAGCTCTGGAATAGAATGATAAGGGATCAACCTAAGAAAAAGGTCTGATACAAAATGATATGAAAATCACTACAAGAGAAGTAAGATTCAGATTACCTTGTTAATCAAATATCTCAAGGCAAGAACTCTTGTTTGAGATTCGAATCACTCCACAAGCAAGATTGATCATGTCTAGCCTGAATGATTCTTGTTGATCAAATATCTCAAGGCAAGAACACTTGTTTGAGATTCGAATCCTTCCACAAGCAAGATTGATCATGCCAAGCTTGAATGATTCTACATCCCACTTAAACTACATATAATTGCAAATAAACTTAGTCATTGGCCAAAGAAAGCACAAATGCTTCTTTTACTACATTTTTCAAATCTATCTTACAAGATAACATACATGGTTTTATGTAGCCTCAAAATAAAAATTCTTAGCTTTCATGAGGTATTACAAGAGTTGTAACTATATTTCATGACCATAATTATCCACTATGACTATAACCAACTCCTATGTAAATAAGTCTTAAATACATTAAATAAACACAACTCAAAATGATGATCCACTCAGAATGAAACATGTGGAATGAATTTAAACATCTTTTCATAATTTTGGCAACATTTTCTTCGCATTTTCATTGTATGATTGATGTCTTGGTACATATCACCTTGATTTCTTATAAAGAGTCTTTAAAGGTAATTTCATCATTTTCTACCTCAACACATGTCCTAATCCCCTCTGAGATCTTATATACTTTACCTTTAGGTAATAAATGAATCCCATAAAAAGTTTCTCCTTTAGAATCTTAAAAACATTTTAGAATTCTTCTAGGGGTATGTTTATTGCTTACCACCCCAATTCTTGGTTTAAATCCTCAAACTATTTTAAAGGCCTCATAACTTCTGAAAACATTTTAGAATTTTTATAGGGATATGTTTATTGCTTACCACCCAATTCTTGATTTAAATCCTCAAAATATTCTAAAGGCCTTATAACTTTGTATAATCCCTTTGAACCATGACATAAGACTCATCGTCAAATTTCATGCCATTTAGAAGTCACCTTGGTCATAAGTCAGTGGTACATAATTATAGGGGCATTTTACGTCTACGCTTGGTTTAGCCCCTTTATCATAATCTAATGGTCACAAAATTTCTACATAACCATATCATAATCTAAAGGTCACAAAATTTCATACATAACCATATCATGTCATATTGAGTCTTCTCTAAAAGTTCATGACCAAATGTTATATTGAGTCTTCTCCTAAAAGTTCATGAGCAAAAGAATTCATGCAGTAGGTTTGTGGCTCAGACGTTTCATTGAATTCAATATTCATGTAGACACTAAGGTTGAAAACCTTAAATACTTGGCCCTAATTTCAACTTTCTCACTTTCTTTGAGACTTGCTTCCTTCTATCAATTAGATCAATATTTAATCAATTTCTTGCATTACATTGTCCTCTTAGTAAATCTTTTTTTATACCAATACTTTAATTTCATATTTACATACTTCATAGAGACGAATTTTTCTTTTGACATTACCACTTTTAATATCTATAGTAGACGATAAAATATTGTTGTCTATCAAGCTTTCTTGGTCATTTTCATTTGAAACTTCTTACTCGTTAGTATACGTTGGTACTTTTCTTTCCATATCTATGGTCAAATATTGTGTATTTTAACTATGTTTGAGACGTCTAACTAAAACATATGTCCTTCCTTATCAAAATCATTCTCATGCATATACTAGTATTTAGTAGTTTACTAAACTAAAGTTTCCCATTCTCAGTTCCAACCTTGCTAAATCTAAACATCAACAATATATCAATTTACACTGACATTCCATGCAAGGTAAATCATAACATATTCTGCATTATAATAAAAGTAGAATTAAGTCAACCATAATGCAATCAACCGTAATATAGTTAATGATGTTACTTGATAATGGTCAAGCAGTAACAACATATGCAATCAATGATATCTCCTTTTTCTTATCTTATGCATGACATGCTTGACAGTGATGGGGCATCGATGGTGGGACCATGGAACATATCAAGCCTACCTCGTAGGCTATTCTACAGAATTTATAACTTAGAGCTCTGATACCAACTGTAACGACCCTAGATTTCTATTAGTCTAAAGTCATTATCATCATCATAACCTATGCTCTTATGTGGAATTAAACATTTAAAACTTTATCGTAAAATACAGCCATATACTTACGTGTTTGGAAACATCTTTAAGACAACATAACAAAATATTAAATGAAATAATTAACCAATAAAAATAAAAACACCCTATCATAACCTAAAGTCTAAGAAATAAAATACCACTAATGCATGTGTCATGGTCTTGACTTGCGATGTCGTCGTCAGCCGTACAATGATGTCTTGCCTTTATCTAAAATAAAAGTAACCTACTGCTTGAGTATTTTAAGAAAATCAATAAGTGACTCCATTATTGGAATCAGGGAATGTAAACACATGCACTTATGATTAGGGACCTATGCTTAAAACCATCGTAAGGTTTGCCTCTAGTCCAGACAAAATTGGATGTGTAGTACTTCCCTATACACGACCCACACGTGCGAGTGTGGATCCCCAGTCAGTTCGTACCCCTTAGAGCCATCATATTTGAGCTAGCTATTCGTAGCAATGTTTGGAGGTCAGCATACCCCTGGGTGTCATGTGAGGCATGATAATGATCATCATCATTGATGGTGTTAATATAACACATGCGAAAGCAATTTGGATCTTAGGCACTTTTAGAACATCAATTATTGTAAATAACTAACATGTTCATAAGTATTAAAACTTAATGAGTTTAAATACTAACCTTTTGTAGTTCAAACTCCTTTTACCTCACGAACCGGTTTCGAACCACCATTAGTGTCTTCTCCACTATCCTCCGGCCTTAGAACAGGATTGTGGAATCCGGTGAGTGACTAAGCTTGGGAGGGATTTTGTATATATGAAGAGAGTGTTTGTGAGAGGTTTTTCTCAAGGTTTTTCACCAAGATGAAGAAGACCTTCCATGTATCATGATCATTCTATTTAAAGAGTCATGTTTGCATGTTCATGCAAATTTGAGATCACCAAATTTTGACACTTAAAATTCCACTCAAATGTTTGGGATTATGTGGCAAGCATGCATGTTTGAGTTAACCAAATTTTGACACTCAAAATTCCACTCAAACTTGTGGGGTTTATTTGGCAAACATGCAAGTTTGGTTAAACCAAATTTTGACACCTCAAAATTCCACTAACATGGATTTTTCCATTAGATGAAAGTCAACATTTTGACTTTCTTCATTTTAATTCAACAATTAATTTGAATAATGAATTTTAAATTAAAGTAACATTAAATGATTAATTAAATTATTTAATTAATATTCAATATTAATTCAAATGCCAATCCCAATACACATAATTGATTAAGATATTTAAATCTTATTTAAATATCTCAGATTCTCTCTTTTTGTTTAATTCGTAAATAAAACAAAATTGCGGTTAAATATATCGTATATATGTAACGCATATTCCCTAATTTGAATTCGAACACTTCGAACTCACTCATCACACTGTTCTATGGTTTAGTCCGATATGAGCTAGCAGAGGAACCTAATGGACCTATAGATCATGGGCTCCAACGATCCAAGATTAACCGGTTAAACTCATTAACCTGGTTAACCAACATTCATTAACTACTAGGACACTCCACTATAGCCTAGTAGTTGCACTCCCCTCACTATAGATATATTTCTGTCCATCTGATATAACCATGATTAGTAAGTCGATCCTTCACAGGTTGTTCGTAACTAGAGTTGGGTCATTTTACCGTTTTACCCCTGAAGTTACTTCTTGTTCCTTGTGTCTCATTGATCCTCTAATGAACAATTGGTTTGTGGTCCAACCAGTAAACCGAATCCCTCTCAGGCCAATGAGAGGGTGGGGCCCCTTGTTCAAGACCTGGAGTCAGTGCTTAAGGGAACTACCTTTCTTCTATCCCTAAAAGTGGGTAGGAGTGAATTCTGTTTTGCACCCCACGTCCCCAGCCATTCACCCACAGTCTTACCCCTAAAATGGGAGGCCTGTTGAGTCGGCGAACTAGAGCCACTCTCACCCATGCAAATCTAAGGATAATTCCGATTAAACAGGAGTTCATGGTTAGCTCAGGATTAAAACCGAGTTACCTAGGTTATCGAATGAAAAGAAAATCAGTCTCAACAGTAAACAACATTATAAAGTGAGAGTGGTTTTCTCCATGGTCCGATCTTATGCAATACTCATTGCATAGGACGCCCCCACTCACATGTCTCCACATGTACAATTTAGTGATCACATTGTTTATATCATATACAAAAGTGGGCCGCATCCATAATGTCCCCAGAATAAGGTACTCAGTATTATCCTTATACTATAGATCATTTTGATTATATACTTGAACTTGATCCACTCTTATGTCTCTACATATAGTTCAAGTAATCATACCATAGCCAGAGTGTTCTTAGTTTATTGGATTTAGATTAATGATCGTAAAGTTCACTTTATTCAATAACAATTTTTTACTGAATAAACATCAATAATAACTTTATAGAATATATCTTGGTTTACAAACTGAGTTTTAGGACATAAAACCCAACAATCATAGCGTACATGTCCGTACTCATCATCATAAATAGGAAAGTAATCCAATGTATATGTACACACAAAATGCATGAGGTCCCTATAGTTTTTCATCTTTAAATCATCTTTGTAACACAACGCTATACACTGTTCACATATTACTCTAGGTAACATACATGCATGCATTGGTCATCATACGTTCATCATCTATATTAACTAGGGTTGTGTCTTAGAAAAATCGTCGTCATAATGCATCATGACATTTAATACATGCACATCATCTTAATATGGAATAACGTCATATTAAGTCATCTCATCATCTTATATCTTACATCATTATATTATCATGCGTCATCATCATCATGTAATCATTTCATATCATCATATACATCATCACATCATCATATAACATCATCACATCATTATACAAGATCATCACATCATCACATCATTATACAACATCATCACATCATCATACAACATTATTACATAATCATATAACATAAAGCATGAATGACACTTGCGAGAGCCATTGGACACATATCGTCATACATAAGGCAAGTCTTCCGACCGAGCTGATAGTAAGGTCACTTACTTGGTTGGTCTAGGCCGAAGCTACTACTATGACTCTTTGATGTTGGCTTAACGCTGCTCTCTGAAGTTTAATTCTGCCTAAGTAGTCAACATCATAAATTAGAAATCTACTATGGGAATTGGCTAACCTATCTTTGCATAAAATAATTTAAACTTAGTCCTAATAATTTAAACTAGCTAAGCCTAATTTTGCATAAAATAATTTAACATGCTCCTAATAATTGAAATTAGTTAAGCCTAATGATGCATAAATACTTTAAACTTGATTACAAACATTTAAACTAACTAAAAGGTAGTCATACTAACCTTAAATGCTTCCAAAGAATTGAAACTAGAAAAAAAGGGTCTGAGCGTATCAGATCTAAGTCGGATCAATTAAAATGGCTTCGAACTGTTCAAGTGGGATGCTAAAATGAAGTGAGAGAACTCTCTTTTAAGAAATACTCCATAAATAACCTCACTGTTGAGGTTGGAAAATGAAAGCACATGCAATATGGTGGAACTTAAGATTTTAAATCATCATGCCATGGCCTTAGACAACTTTTGAGTCCAAACAAATTGGATGTTTAAGACTTCCCTACACATGGCCCACGCATGCAAACGTGACTCACCAAGCAAGCTCACATACCCCTTGGGTCTGGCTTGTTGGGTTAGCATTGGCTAACGGGTTGCCATAAACCACAGAGGGAAAGTACCCGCATAACATCATGACGAACATAAATATCGTAAGTCATAAGTCGTATGGTACGCTTCTGTACTGATCATAACAAGGAAGTATCCTGATGCATATGACACATAAAAATGCATGAGGTCCTCATAGCTTAAAATTATGGGATAAACTGATGATGCAAGTCAAACCCCAATTCATCTATAACACAATGAGTCTGTGAATTATGCATACATATTCCTAATAAGTCTTTCGTACATAGTATAAATTACATGACATGGTCTATGAACACAACATTACATAACACAATATAACATAACATGAAGTGACATAGCACAACATAGTACAACATAGCATAGTATGGCTAACATAACATAGTACAACTTAGCATCACATGACGTAACATGACATAGTACACCTTAATATAGCATGACATAACAATTCTAATTATGACATGTGCAAGGGCCACAGAGCGTACGTTATCATAATAATATAATTCATCCAACCAAGCAACAATAGAGCCACATACCTCAGATCTATCATATTGATGATATCAGTTAAAACAAAACAACTATAAAGATGGGCCACCTTGTTGTCGAATTATTGTGGGCACTTATGATCAATTTTCGACTCCACCTAATAATAGATTCCTTTGGTAATTTCCTAAAACATACAAATCATTTCTGCATTTAATTTTTGTCTAGTTCAATTTCAGAGATCTGTAACGATGAAAAAGAAAATTTAGAAATGAACTTGGTGAAATGTTCTGTTCAAAAAAAAAAAAAAAAAAAAAAAAAATTCTTCGTTTCCCAGTTA